>NC_057812.1:46862863-46870400 GCF_018294505.1 Triticum aestivum | reverse complement strand
ATGAGGGCTTTATTCAAACGAAAGTGCTCCTGCACTGTCAGCCATGAGAGTGCTCCGGTAGCAACCTGCCGTGACGGGATCAGTAAAGCCTAAACCGGATCAATAAACGTATATCTGCCGGCGAGCGCACCGTATACGACTGTTCCACCGTACCTATACATGTGTGTTGGCCCTTTGACCGCATTAAATGCCCGGTTCCACTCGCCAGTGTTCGGTTGGCACACTTACTTAGCGTGAGCAGGCAAGACCGTGTGCACCATCGCCACTCTCTATCCTCTTCCTCTCCTCCCCAACCACTCAAAAAGAATCTCATCCTCTCCCCGCAAACCCTAAGCAACTCGCCGCCGCCCCCCGCCCCCAAATCCCATCTCGTCCTCTAAGCAACCCGCCGCCTGCCGGCCGGCCATCCCCCGCCCCCAAAAAACGCTCCGCCCGCCAGATCGCCGCTGATGGCTTCTGGATCTACTTGTTCCGGCTCTGTTCCCCTTGGGAGGAGGGGGCTGGTGTCTTGCGCGCACAGCCTCGACTGCCGCGCCGACGACGCGCCTCCTCTCCCCCCCGACCTTGAAAAGGTCGTCTACGAGCTCATCGTCGGCTTCTACGACCAGGCGTTCGACCGGCTGCCCTGCGAGAGGATTCCGGGCCTCCTCGACCTCCTCGCCACCGGCGGGTGCGGCACCTGCCTCGGCCTCCTCGACCCCGTCTCCAACATCATCCTCAACACCCTCGCCCTCCTCCCCGAAGGCGCCGCCGCCGCAGCTTCCACCGCTCCACCCGCCACAAAGAAGTCCAAAAGACTAGTGCGCAACGACTGGCACGAAATTGCAAACAGGTCCTGCCAAAGTCTCCTGGCCTTCCTCATGGTATACTTCGGATGCCTCGAAAAGGAACAGGCCGCCCGCTACCTCTACTGGGCCGACGCCAATCTCAGCCTCGCCGTCATGCTCATCCAACACGATCTCTATGTGGAGGGTGAAGAAGCAGTACTGGACCCTGAATCCGACAGGACGCAGGCCGCCCTCGAGTGGGCGGCCACCATGGCAGGTCACCCTTCGCCCGGCGTTTTGACTCAGCTCATGTCATCCCGGCTCAAAGAGGACGACTTTCACCTTCTGGAGAAGCTACTCTTTTCAGCAGCAGATGGCCCTCTCACGGTTGCGGATGTCGGAGCCATAAACCGCATATTGCGCATGATGATGAGCCCGCCCTGTGTTGCCACCATAAGCAGAAAAGGGCCAATTCTCCATGTCCGTAAGAACCTCGACGCTGTGTGGTCGACCACCCCCTCCACTACAGAGGACACCGCCACCGCCCTCTGCTGGGACGGAAAACCCATCTCGTCGCTGCAGTGCGGACTGTCTGACAAGCTGCAACGTTGCCTGGGAAGAGCGGATGGCCTGGAACAATATTTGAAGAAGACCCCGTGCAGCGTTGACGCCTGCGATTACCTGCAGACTCTCAAGATGCGCCTCCACGGTATGATTCACAACTTCTGCATCAAGGCGCTCAAGCTGCTGCCCACACCATCGGGCTCGCTTATGTGTGGCTTCCTCATGGCCGGCCACTGCTACGGCTCCATGGACCCTGTCTCTAACATCATCGTCAACTCCATTTGGTACAACTTCCTTGGCGGTCCTCTCCCAGCGTCTGAAGGCAGCAAGATTGAGCAATACAATGACATACTTGACCCCCTATCTCTGCTCCGCACACAGGTCCACTCCCTCAAGGGCCTTATGGAGCTCGCCACATTCGCCGGCCCCCAGTTCTCAACAGAGGCTTGTGCTCTAGAGTTGCTCTGCGGTACAAAATGCGACATTGTTGACATGTTACAATCATCGCTAAAGATGATTAAAAAGAACCACTTCCATGAAGCTGCCAAGGCCGCTGGACACCCTCTACCGCTTCAGCTGGGTGAACTGCACCGGCTGCTGGTGGTGTTCCCCGAGCAGCGAAGCGTGCTGCTCTCCTTTATGACCAAGGCTCGAACTGACGGTACCGTGTTGCGCCTTGATGACATGACACTTCATATTAGGCGCATGTGGAGCAGATACTCGAAGGTTCGTGTCGGCTGCTATGAGCAAGCTCCTGATCTTTTTCCAGAGTCTCGGAGGTTGGTGTCTAGCATGAGATCACAGTATGAGGAGGGGAGGAGCTGGTTCCGTTCAAAGATTGAACAGGTGCTGAAGGATTACACGACCCAGCATTTTTGGGTAGGTATATCCTTAGCTAGCTGCTACGTACATTTGCTTTAATTACCTTCATTTGGCCTACTCTCTTACTCGACTTGCTTGCTTCTTGTTGTAGGAACCACAGTATAAACTTGACATTATCTGTGGCGTGGAGGAAATCAACCAAAGCTGCCCCCCCTCGGGTAAGATGTGCTACCGCGTGAACTTCACTGCTACTTCTGATTTGCAGCTTCAGAGGACGCTATTCTTCGCCGAGTTTTTGTTCTCAGGTGGGCCAAGGCCAGAGACCTGCTGCCCTCTACCCTATGAGTATGCAGGTAAGCCCCCTCTAGTTTCTCTGCGGCACGGCTGATTGGCTTTTTATTATCGTGTGTTGTAGTAGTCTCACTGAACCATGCATGGTCGGGTTTAATTTTTTGATAGGCCGTTGCTACTCTGGCGTGCTTACCGCAAGGAAAATCGTGTATCCAGATGACGCCAAATACATCCCGCACGATATCACCCATGACGGTACCTGCCACGTGGATGACATGCTAGAGATGGACTTCGTCCTCAGTTCCGAGAAAGATGTGGAGCTTGTGGAGAAACTCAACAAGATGCACACTGAAGAGTGAGTCGCGGCGGGCAAGCTTGTGTGTGATATTATCAGCTGTGAAGTTGGACCATAGTACTATGCTTCCTGCTGTGTGTTATGATGTTCTAATTAATGAGCATCCTGCATTGTAGTATTATCTAGACTGGATGACATTCTTCAGCATGCATGTTTGGTTGCCTTGAGCTACTCTTATGCACGTCTCCGTGCCTAGCTTGCTTGCTTGGCCTTGTTAAATTTGTGTGTAAACCAAGTTGCTATCGTTATGATGAACTATATATAGCTTATTCATCATTATTTGCACTGTGATCTAAGCTGTCCTGTCTAATTATTTTGACACTCTTGCTTCAATACTCGCTTTTCTTGGCTTCACTCAATAGCAGATACACATGGGCGCTGTGCTAGTCAAGGAAATGTTGAATTTTCTTCAGCAACTCCATGAAGTTTAACACATACATAAAAATACTCTTATATTATGAGACGGAGGGAGTACAATATTCGCATAAGATAGAGAAATGGTTTTTTTGAGGAAAGGCCATCATGGCTAGCTTTATTAAACTCAAATAGGAATTACATCGTCTAGGAGTTTGGAAACCAGACAAGCACCATCAGTCCATGAACTACAAATCTTATTACAAAAACAGTAACTAGCTAACAAAGATAGAGAAATGGTTTAATAAAACGTTACAGCGTGTTTCAGCCATCTTTTACTCACAGGACTACTCGTGGCTTCAGTGGCAGCAACACACAAGCATTGTGCTACTATAAATTTTCAAATGAGAAAGGTGTGGTAACTCTTTAATTGAAATGTTCATGTTACCCTGTATGTTTTGGAAACGAGTCGAAAGAGTGCATTTTTTTCAGTATAGGATTGTATAGAAATGAATGATTCTCTTCTGAATATTGCAGTTTTTATGACAAATTGTTCAATGTTGTTAATTTGCAATAGAAGCATTTTCAAGATTGCAAGAAATAACACTCTGGAATTGCAAAAACAAACAAACAATTGTGCTCTGCAATTTTTAATCAAACTTATCATTTCTTCACTTAGATAAGCATAGATCATTTTCAAGTAAGAGAATTATAATAGTGCAAGCTCTAGATTGCTGCTTATAATTCAAAATACTCTTGTGTTGTCTTGATAAAGTAGTTTTTTACTTGCAGGATGTGGGGTTACAGTTGGAAGGGATAAACCTTGCTGGTTATCGCCAAGCATTTGAAGAACATGGTGCCAATGGAGAGTATCTGTTATATGATACAGAGAGATTGGACCACACATAGTAAAATGTTGAGCCACATTACATGTTCTTCCTTACTATATTTTACGACATATCAAATTCACAACATACACCAATTTGCCAAACAGTTTCCACCAATGACAGCAAGATAGGAGGGAAGGGAGGCGCTGGGGTCGCCATTCGTGTCACTCGAGCAATCGACATGGGGGCCTTTTCTTTCTCAAGAACGGACTTCCATGACTGACACAGGTGTCAGTATCTTTCTTGAGCACAGACCTCCACAAATAGGCTCACATCTGTAGTAATATTTATGTAGACATACGTTGCACGTGCACACTTACTAGTCCCATAAACATGCCACTTCAACAGACCGGTACATTAAACGACTCTAGTACTCCATTTATAGTGATCAAGCTATCAAAAGTCGAATCACAGATCAACAGCAGCTGAATCATACTCCCTCCATCCCAAAATAAGTGACTCAACTTTGCACTAACTTTGTACTAATGTTAGTGCAAAGTTGAGTCACTTATTTTGGGACGGAGGGAGTATTAGATTGCCACAAGATGAATACTCGCTTGCCAATAATATTATGAACAGATCAATATCCGATGATGAACTGATACAACAACATCGATCCATCATCGCGAGACCCTTTTCTTTACAATTAGAATAAAAGCAAAGCCGGAACCAAGGTAGCCAGTCATCATCCCCAAAAGTCAAACAGGGCCCCAAACAAGACACATCAGAAATACTACTAAGCCATTACAGCGCCTGAACCTGGAGCATCACAAGAACGATGCTACCACCATGCCAACTGCTACTTGACATTACCAGGACCAAAATATTATATAGGCCGCAACCAAAGCACTGCTGCGAGAACTTGGGCACCCAAGCAGCCGGAGGCAATGAGCCGCATAGACAGTCGGCGAGCGAGGAATGTCAAGCCCTTGTTCCTTCTAGTCCACACAAGCATCTCATTCTCCAAAAGCACCGAATTTATCCAAAAACGAACCTGTAATGAAACAGTAGCATAGCGGATCAAATCTCAATAATCTGGAAATACTCTATCTAGCGATGAACACAAGGAACATTACTGGTTTAGATAAGCACTTGCTGAAGCAATTTGCAGGAGCACAAACGCTACCAGGCTGATGGATTTGAAGCCGTTTACGTGCCAACGTGGCATCATAAACAAACTAGCTAGCCAGATAAATAAGCAGCAGGACATGCATTTCAAACACAAAACACCAGCAATTTATCCCTATATATAAGGCACTATTGTGTTGAATCACAAAAGATTAATCACTTTTATCTACTAGACCAACAAGTGCAACCAGTAAATAGAAGCTCAACACTAAATAGAAATCTGGTTTAAGAAACAAGTCAAGCTCCAGATTCAGCAAACATTGAATACAAGCCAGGTTTAAGGTTGAGGTTGATTAAGTCGACCAAACCAAGCACACAAGTTAATTTGAAAGACACATCTTACAATCTATTTCAGCCCTCAAAGCCGACGCACAGCACATAGCCCAGCCGAGACAAAAACCCAATGGGCATACCAAAAATAAAGCAACATGTGGATAACATTGACTAAGAAGTGACAGCTAGTATAAACACCAAGTAAATCAGAAACCAGCATCAAGAACCATATCCTGGCCACATGATCAAGTCGTAGAATTCAGATTTCATAGACAATGTCAATCACTTAACTACTTGTTCATTTAATTTAAAGGTCAAGTTTAGGGTTGGTTTCAGTGGTGATACACAGTTCCCAAGTCAGGCAACAAGTAGGCGATGGTTTAGAGCACTACAAAAAAAAAGGAAATGCATCTTTCGATAAGCATCAGCATTTGCATCTCATACAAGGCAACAGAGCAGAATTCATCTTAGCCAGCATTGTGTCGAATCACGAAAGAGCTTACCCAAGTTTGATCATTCAAGTCCAAATCAGCTAATAGAAGTGCAACCAGCCACAACCTTACAGCAATACCAAAATCTTTACTATTAAATGGGAGTTGGTGATGGTGGTACGTCGTCATTCAACACTCAACACTTATCATCGGACATATTCAGACCGTTCCATCTACATCCAATACACAAAAATGGTAAGGTCTAAAAGTAACCACCAGCCCACAGCAATACCAATTAGCTAGGGCTGATTAGCCTTGGAAGAAAAAGCTAGATACACTGCTGTTTTAAATTAAGAAAGCTAGCTGTCTGCCCTAAAAGAATGTCATGGTGATTAGCTACGCTGCAGATTCTAAAAAAATAACTAAGCTTCTCTAAGAAAATCTAGATACACGTACCTAAAAAAATCTAGCTATACCTACACAACTGATTTTCAACATTTATAAAAATCCAGTGTGTATCTACATAAATAAAATTGAATTCACAGAATCAGAGTGAACAAAAGTTTTGGGGATGGGAATGTTTTTTAGCAACAGATGAACAATTATGTGACCAACAGTGAACAACTTTTCTCTTAGGCAATGGGAATATGTTTTAGAAGTATTTGAATAAATATAGTAACCGCTACTATCAGTTTTTCTTTTCCAAAAGATGAATAGTGTGGAAAAGATAAATTAATACCATGAACATCATTCTTGGCAGTGAGAGCAATTTTGCACAAAAATGAACATTTTTAGAGATTACTTAGAAATGAGAAAAGGATATTTTTATAACAATCCCCACTTCATAGAAAATTTTTATGAGCAGCATTGAAGAAATTTCTTTCTTAGTTTATGAATAATGAATAAAGGAAAATGTATAAGAAATAAATCCATGGCTAAAGAAATAAATCTCAGGAGGGAAAATAAACGAATTAACACATGTAAGTTCCCATGTTAAAAAAAGCCGGCCGAGTAACGCTATGATGTAAGGGATACCGCCATATTGTCAACTTTAAATTTTTAGTACCATATGAATTTTTGTCTGTATTGAAATTTTTATACCAGTGAAATTGATGTTGGTGGCTATTTCATACCACACTTCTTGAAAAGCACATGCGCCCAAACTGGGACGAGTGTGCCATAGGATCGCAACAGTCGAAGGCTGTGGGTGAAGACGACTATGTGAACTTAGACATAGATATAACCGCCAACAATCATTTTTTGCAACAGGTAAGAGTTGGAGAACAAAAGACGAACAGCCTAGGTGGAAAATGAGGATGGCAAGAAATAAAAAAAAATGGAGAGGCAGAAGGTCATGTGTTGGTTGCCGACAAAGAAGTTATCGGAGAAAGAACACCAACCATTATCTTGATAGTTGAAAACTACATATATCACGTTTCACGCGCACCTTGATGAAGTACAATTGTTTGTTTTTCCATGCAGCGCACGGGTATTTAGCTAGTACTATTAAATATGAAGAACTCAAATCTCCAGGTTAAGCCACATTAAATGAATGGTTAAGGTTAAGCCACATTAAACTCAACCAAAACCAGGACAGAGCCATATAGTCAAGCACACGATAATGCTACAGACGTTTACAAACTCCTTCCATCTATCTAAATTGAC
>NC_057812.1:46858196-46862668 GCF_018294505.1 Triticum aestivum | reverse complement strand
AGCTGGGGTGGGGTGCCTCCCTCCTCCTTATCCAATCACATTTTGCCAACTGGAACTACCCCTGTAAAACCCCCGTAAAAGTCCGTCATCACTACTCTCAGGCACATGATCAATATGCAGTCAAGTTTGAGCAAAATGACCATCGACTAACTCAAAACCTACAAGGACTGGTATTTGAGCAAATCATCAATATTATGCTACCAATTGATCAGTTCAACCTAGCAATGATTCTAATAAATAAATAATTGAAACCAAAACAGTAGCCAATCTACTTGATAGAGCACCTAATCAAGCCAAGTAGAGCAAAAAAAAGTAAGGACTTACTAAACTGCAACAATTACTAGAACCAAATTAACCAAGACCAGTGTCTAGTGAACCAGATCAATCAAGACATGCCTATCAAGAGTAACCAAGGGATGTAGCATTGTTTTGCTCTGGAAATCATTCCAGCAAAACACATACAACAAAGACTACATATTCACATGTTCATCATCACCTCGGTATCAAACATCAACTCCACTGCTTACTACAGTACTTATTTAATCCTCAAAGTGGAGAAAAGCTTAAGTTTCAGTGCAGATGAATGATCTACAATGGTGCATATGTATATCAAGACTATTGTGTACCACTATAAACTGGAAAAACAGCCAAGTACAGTGGCATATAATTCTGGTATCTCCTCATAGTCAATCAATTTATCTTCTTAGAAAATTACCTATCTTTTTAGTGGACAGCACAAACCAAATACCAATATGTATGATGCAACCAGAAAACACTTGGATCTAAAACCTTTACATCACAGATAGGTATAAACAAAATCAAACCGCATTTCTACACAAAAATACATACAAGTCGCAGTTCAAGGAAAATAGGGAGTAATCGAGAGAGAACGAGAGACCTTCAGTGGCACGCCAGTGGGGGCATGGTGCTGTAGGAGGTACCAGTCGAAGAAGGCAGGGGCAGCATGTCGTAGTCGACGCCAGCAGCAGCAGCTCAGCGGACACGGACGTCGACAGCACCAGCAGGAGATCCGGTGGACAGCACCACCACCACAGCACCCCTGGATGTCAGCACCGCCACCGGAGGACCCACCACAACCACAACATCACCGGGACCTGAGCAAAAAATCAAGTTAAAGCACACATTGATCAACTACAAATCTACAGTAGCATTACACACTAGTATGGCTGTTGGTGAATACCCATTTGCACTTTAGCAAGACTGCTAAATATGGCTATTCTTGAGTCACAAAACAGGGGAAAACTTCTACACACGAGATGAGCAAGACATGGACCTGGCATTCATGCCGCGACGTGGTAGTGGCTCAATCAGCAGCAACCTGTCCATGGTTGACATCAGAGAAGCAGGAGCATGGTTTTCAAGTCGCGGCTCATCCGAGTCGCTCTGGGGTAGCGACTCGGAAAAAGTCGAGCCTGCAGTTGTGACTAGTCGTGACTCGCGACTCGAGTCGACACTAACAAGTTGAGTCGATATATTTTTGTGACTCATCGACTAGTCGCGCGACTCGAAAACCATGAGCAGGAGTAGGTCGACCTAGTTGTCGCCGCTAAGGCAGAGCATCTACAAATGGTCCTTCTCCCAGAAGGCAAGCGATGCCGCAGTACACAGCCGGTCAGAGATGGAGCCGTGCCAGGAAGCCTGCACCAGACCAAGATGATGAGATCGTCATAACAATTCAAGATCAAATCCCTCTCTACTACAAACAGGTCATATATTGCAATAATGCGTAGATTGATACTAGCAAAGAGCATACTTATGCATCAGCGTGCTCTATGTAAGTTTATGCCAATATGACACAGCAGGAAAAAATGCAAGTCTCACAAATGTTCTGCATGCTTCCTTCAGCCAAGCAATATTACTACTCACTATAACGCCAAGGCGCAACCAGCAAAGAAGTGCACAACATGAAAAAACAACAGATTCTGTGGGTAAAAAATCCTATGCTATCAGAAGAAAGCAGAACCAAAAAAAAAAGTGATGCCACACAGTAAAGATAATGTGCATGTACGTGGCTGCAAATGCTCCAGATTTGATTTGTCAGCACAATTATCAAAATTTTACAAGAGCAATGAATTAATGTGGATTTAAATTACTATCTTAGTGGTAAACTCATTAAACAAGGTAAATAAATAAAAGAACACACAGGTTGGGATCCCCACTTACTTACATTTCCGGTAAGACAAAATACATTACTTATATTGTTCCAATCTACATCGACACCCACACTGACCAAACCTTACAGCAAGAGAGAAATCACAGTAGATTTACACAGAATTACGAAACAAACAAATCAAATTACTAAACAAAATGACACCTGTTTGATAAGCATTAGAATTATACACAAGAACTAACTAAACGAATCACAATTAGCAGAACAATCTTCATTTCTCAAATGCATCAGATCTACAAAATAACTAACTGACAATCTATATATTTCTGAAATCAAAGTTGCATAGGGATGAATCAGAACAGGAACACGACCTTGATGACGTCGGCAGTGACGGAGCTGAACAAGGTGCGGCAGGAGCTCCGGTGGGCAACGGAAGCAGCTCCGATGGACAGCACCACCACCACAGGAAAACCACCGTGACCAAACTAAAATCAGCAGCCAGTCCACAGCATCATCGTCAGAGAAGAGCGGCACCAGGAACTCCGATGACAGACAACCACCGGAAGGCACCACCGCCAACGGAAAACCACCGCCTCGCAACAGCATCATGGCCTGACCAAAACCACAGGACGCATTCAACGCGGATACATTGCAAGCAGGCGTATACAAGACGGAATCGAGGTTAGACGGGAGGGAAAAGAGAGATAACTGCTACCTTTAAGGCGGAGCTTGGGGTCGTCGGAGCAGCGAGGTCGCCGAGCGGGACAGGGAGCACGGTCACCGGACGGTGCAGGAGGGAGGCGGAGGCGAGCACCTGGTCATGGGACTGCGCCATGAGGCCCCGCGGCGGCGGCTGCTGCAGCTCGGCTAGGGTTTCGGGTCCGGGGGCGCACTGGCTCGGCGGGGAGGACAGCCAGCTTTGGGGAAGTCTGCCGGCCGTGGAGGGGAGGGGGTGGCCGGCGAGGCTGAGCTAGGGTGAGGCTGGTCGGCGGCTCGATGTGGATCGGGGTGGAGAGCGGCCGCACGGTAGAGAAAGGGGGCGGTGGGGAGAGAGGGGCGGTGGGCTGCGGGAGAGAGGGTAGGGCGGCGGTGGCCGGAGGTGGGGAAGACGGGTGGCCGGCCGGCGGCGCGAGAGGGGAGCGAGGCGTTGTGGTGGAGGGGAACGAGGGAGCGTCGCGAGGGACAGTGACGGTCTGTTGGGATGTGTTTGGTTCATGGGATAATTTTAATGGATGTGGGTACCCCCAACCACCCGGCTAGGCATAGCCAATTTTTCTGTTTGGTTGGTGTGGATGATGTTATCCTGTATTTTGTTTGGTTGAAAGGATAAGTCATGGTTAGGGATGGCCATTGGAGTGTTCTGAAAAATTAAGAAAACTCAACATGCACAGCTTCTGTCAAGCAATACATAGTAGGAACATTAGGATATAGCAAACATGTGAAACAGAAATTGGACAGAAACTCTGGGAGAGGGGATCCCATTCATGTTTTCCCTGTCGCCTTTGAGCTGATGCATTACAAAAATCAATCAAATCAGCCACGCACACAGCACTCAAAGTCTCAAACAACACTCACGGTCACGGATCCGTGTGGCAAGCACAGCGCGCAAACACAGCACGCACAACAAGCGCACGCACACCATGCCTGGCGCGCGTGTATCCACGCGTGCGCAGCCGACGCCTACGCTATGACAGTTGCGGTTGTACCGGCCGGAGAGAGGCGCCTCCATTCACAAGGCACTGGCTGCCGCACGCGGCAATGACTTGTCCGCTGCCATCGCCGCCGCCCCCGCCATGACTCCGATAGCTTGCAGCTCAAGCATGAGAGAGAAGAAAGGAAGGAGAGGGCGTGACAAGGAGGAAGATGAAGAAGGAGAGAGGCATGCCGCTGCTCACTCAACCTCCGCCGTCGCGAGAGAGGAAAAAGGTAGCGTTGGGGCCGTTGGGCTTTTCAGGGAGGCTAGTAAACGTGCACGTGCAACGCACGTCTTCATTAACACATAAATTGTACTCATTTATATGCAATAAGGGCATACACACATAAAAATATGGAAGTGGCCAAGTGTAAATCGACTGGAAATGGAAATATAAACCGGGCCAGTCGATTCTTTCCGGTCATCCGATGCAAAATGAACAATACCATACCTTGTTCAACCTCGGGAGTTTCTTCTACCTCCGACAATTTCTTTCCCCAGCCGTCCCATGGACCACCGGCCGGATCGGCAACCACCACCGTCCGGCCCTTCCTGGAACCTCCTCCCACCGCCGTGCCGCCGCCGCCCCAGCCATCCCTCTAGCCCCGGGCCTTGCCTGTTTTTCTTCGGGAATCTTCATCATCGCCG
>NC_057812.1:46843192-46857991 GCF_018294505.1 Triticum aestivum | reverse complement strand
CCTCCCCTCCGGTGAGCTTCTTCCTCCTCTTCGCCTGTTTCTCCCTTCAACCAAAATCGACTGACCCGAATTCAAAAATCAGGCGACTAACATGTAGCTATTGTGTAAATATATATACCTCGTGCACATCAGAGATCATTTTTACTGTTAAAATAAATGTATAGAGGCGGAAATATCATCTATTGATAAAAAAAAACTAAATTGGACAAGACCGGATGCTAACTTGACCAAAAGGGCTAAAAAAACCAACTAAAAAAAGAGAAGGTAAAAGAAAAAGACACACCGGACGCCCCCTCAGTTCTCCTCGCCTCATCACCTACCTTCCCTTATCCTCTCCCCACTGCTCCCTATTCCATGGTGGCCACAAGCCCACAACTCTCTCTCTCTCTCCTCAAGCCGCCCCTCCTCTTCGTCCCCACCGCCGGCGCGAGGTCTCGCACTCTTCCCACTCTTCTCAGCCCCTCCTCGTCGAATCGGTCGCCGAAGTGCCCGAGGATCCGCTCAAGCTCGGTCTGGTTGCTGGGCGCCGGACGAAGGCTGACGCGGAGGCGCGGGAATTGCCTCCACCAGATCGGCGGCTGTGGCAATCATGTGTCGCAACCTCCGCGCCTGGTGCCTTCCTTTCCATCTCGCTCGTCGGCGGCTCCCACCACCCTGTGCGTGCGACTGCGCTGCGCCCTGTAATGCCCATGTGCGGCAGCTGTGCCGCGGTGGATGGTCCCTTGCAAGTGCAAGCCGATGCCGGTAGACGATCTATTCCCCACTTCGGCTTTCATATCTGCTTATTTCTGATTTGAGATACTCCCCATTACCCACTTCTGCTAATCCCTAATTTCTATCCATTCCTGAATATACATAGGTAGCTCAGTAGTCTAATTTAAGTATGAGTCATTTTAGAATCAGGGAGAAAAATTAGAAGTTGTTCGATTAGATGTTCTTAACCTGGTTGCAGCAACTGTTATGAGTGGGGATTCTAGTTAGTTAATATTATTGAGGCAACCATGCTGCGATAAAGTTGATTGATTGGTAGATTTGAAATCTGGGTGGCTAGGGGCGCTAGGGACCAAGACAGATGAGGTTGATTTGGCTTGATCCTGCCAAAGAAATTTACTTCTTTTTTGAAAAATGAAAGCATGTTTTTAGAAGTTCCCAAATGCGAGCTTTATAGCAAATAAAAGAGGATCAAGAGAAGCATAGTAGGATAAGTATGTATGACTCTAGGATAATACAGGTTGAAGAGTGAATAATTGATAGTGTAGGATAATGATGATGCTATGGCTGTCATATAGAGGACGGTGGTTGGCTAAAAGAGCTTATCACCTCAAAAATTCCTTTTCTTGGAATAACTTGCTTTATTAGAAGTCCATAAACATCTCTGGCATCTTCAGTACTACTTACGACAGCTACACAAGTGGTATTCATGATGTAGCACAACCTTTTAGATATATTTCTTGTTGTCCCGGAACCCCGGTTATATCAGAAGTGTGTTTGCAGGCTTACAAGAAATGGATATTGAAGACCATCTAAGAGTCAGGGAATTTGTTCGATCCTAAATTTTTGGGACTCTGAAATAAACACAAAGATGGGAATGGGGAGGCATACCTGCCTGCCATATACATCAACCCGAAGCTTTTGAGCATTGTACAGAACAAGTAATTGACAGGTTTACTTCATGATAGTCTAGGATTTGGTTTGGCCAAAATGATCAAGTACTTACTACATAATTTCTGAATTTACCAATTATTTTTTGAATGCATCAGTTAGACAACGGTGATACATCAGAGCGCCTCTTTAATAGAAACGACTTAATTTTGGAGGAGGACTACCCCGTTCCCAAATCCTAGCTCCGCCGTTGATGAAACCTGAATTTACTTTAGTAGATCTTCTTTTGTAAAATCCAAACTGTTTTCGAGCCTATATGTTTTGTTTCATATTGTTGTTTATCATGCAATACTTATCCTGCAGCCATCTGATATGCAAATTTGATAATAGAAGATGACCAAATTTGTGTACAGGAAAATGCATATTCTTAGATTGGGTTTTCTTCTCCACTCTATTGGACCAAGTTACAAATAGATCATACTTACTGGGTTTTATTCATTCAGTCATACAGATTCGAGCACTATACTGTTAAAACAATATGATGGAGGGCTCCAGTTTGATGCACTGTTAAAATTCATGTTCAAGTCATAGGAGGTAGATCTATTATGGTTTGTACAAAATTGATACATTCGTCATCACACTATTGTAAATATGCAAATTTGAGAGTGAAGAGCATTGTTATAAAGATGTAAATTTGACAGGGATTAGGGGAGCAATGAAGTATGCACATATATGTTAAATAGAATTTCCTTTAAAATCAGGAACTGATCGGCCCTATCACATTAACCCAATTGAATATCCTGTAAAATTATACCATGTTCCTTTGGTGCAGGCAGGTGCGTTGCCTGAGGAGTTCGTCGGCGTCGATGTCGGGGCCTGTGGCTGGGCGGCGATGGCCAACAGTGGCTGGGCGGCGAGGGCACAACAGTGGCTTGGCGGCACCGACGTCTGACTGTAGTGTGCATCTAAACGGCGACATGAAAGAAGACATCGAGATTAACTGGGATGGAACTGGCCACGTATTGCGCACAAGAGGATAGTCTGCACCTGCATTGGCGAGAAGCGCGTCGTAGCGGGCGTCGTCCGCTACGCATGGCGGCGATGGCGCAGGGCTGGGCGGCTGCGACGTACGTCCGGGTGGGCTGATTCCCGTAAGTTTAGAAATTTGTTGTGAGGCAGACGTGTTAATTCCCATTAATTGTGGCTAATTTTCTGTAGTTGATTGGACGCGAACGCAAAGGGTGGAACTGTTTTTTTTTTCGGGGGAGGTGCAACTGTTTGATCGATGGCAGAGTTTCGTCCGCTCATGTAAATCGCTAAACGTACACAGGGGAGGTCTGACTTTTATGTGGACGGTTAGATGCCTGATCCTGGAGATGGTAATTTGTCTTGTTTGGCCTGTGTACGTTTAACCGGGTGGACATAGTGGAGAATATGTTTGCTTGTTTAATAGTAGTACCGATACAGATACAGAAGTACAGATGAACGAAGGAAAGACGAGGCCGCAGAAAACGTTTCGCGCCGTGAGTGCGGGATGGCCAGGTCCGCGACATTTTCGCGTCGCTGCGGAGCCGGATTTTGAACGAATATTCCAAGCATGTATGTCCGTATCCCTCCTAATCCCAGCTCGCCCAAGAACCAAACAGATGGCATCCATTTAAAAAACTGCTATCCCTGTCCAAGAAGGGATAGCCCAACAACCAAACACTTGGTGTTCGATGCGCTGGATGATGGGTCTTGGCCAAATTTTCGTCTCGGGCGGGCTAGTAGCATGTCAGGTGAGGTTGGAACAAGAGTTTCCATACTATAAAAAGAATGATTCTTTGATGGAATTATTATGAATGGATGCGCCTCTCGTGGATTTCTTCGATTTTACTCCTCCGTCCCAAAATACTCAACTTTGTACTAACTTTAGTACAAAGTTAGTATAAAATTGAATCATTTATTTTGGGACGGAGGGAGTATGAATGAAGAGAGAAATATGAGAGCACCTCTATCAAACCCCACTCTTAAAGTGAGTATAATGTCCATGGAAAACGTGTTTTGAGTATTCTGTTTTACATTTCAGTCTTGTGGAGTCTGTTCGGCTGTAGCCCGCGCTAGCCCTCAAACCGAAAAAAACATATATATTAGACAATTTGACCGCAATTCCAACAAATGGCTACAAATTAGAACATAGTTTGCGCGGAAATTAAACATAGTTTCCATCCATGGTCCAAAAGAACCTCATGCAAAAGCCACTACCACCTCCATGACCATCATGACCATCATCATCATTGTCCACCACCCGTCGTCACTTGGTTCCTTCTCTCCAAGATCTTCCTCCTTGCGATATCATGCCATTCTTTGATGAGGTCATCCATGTCATCGCGGTTCATCGTCATGATATTATTCTCCTATGCAAGAAGCTTGGCCAAGGCCTTGTTCTCCTCGGCAAGGGCACTTTTCTCCTCAATGGCGGCCTTGCGCAACCCCTCTTCTTGAGGAATTGCTCCTTTTCTTGCTTCTCTTGTGCCTTCTTGTTGGCCAACTCCTTCTTTGCCTCCAATGTCTTGGCCATCATCAACTCATTTGATTGCACCATGGCATCTATCTTGTCCCGCAAGCTTGATGCCTCCGCTTCTCTCTTGATCTTGTCCTTGACCTTTTTGTTTCCATCAGGCTTGTTTTTGTTTCTTGGGCCATCGTCATCTTCATCATCATCATCCAACTTGGTGAGTTAACCTCTCTTCGGCAGGGATTTTTTGTCAATCAACTACCAGTTGTGATATTTTGAAGAATTTTCCAACAACGCTCTGCTATAAATGACTTGTCACTGGAAGTTTTCATGTCCTTCTATCTTTCTTGCGCAATTTTGGGCTACAAAATGAAAACAATGTCAAAGTATGTCACATGCAACCACTCGCATAATCATTTGCACTACTTGGAATGTGAAAACAAACTCACATAATCGGCTTCAACAGTACCATTTGGAGGTGCATTGTGGATTTGCTCCAAGCAACCACTCCAACGGCTATAAATCGGCTTGATCACATCCCAACGACCTTGGAATGACCTATAGGTGTGTGGCGTACTCGAGGGATACTTTGTCATCATTCGGAAGAAACTGGTCCTCTATCCTTTGCCAATATTGTTTGGCGGCTTGGTCAGTGTCGGTGCACACATCAAGATTCTCCTTCCAGAATTTGGTTTCTTGCGTATTGGGACATATTGCACCCATGGTTGAGGGCATCTCCAACGACAACCAGCAAATTTCCTGGATAGAGGTACCAGTTCGCGGATACTAATGCCGATGACTGCCATCCGATAGTGCTCACATACATTTCAACAACAATTGGAACCAACCGGACAAAAATTGTGCAAACACAGCCGAATTCATTCAAGTTCGACTATAATTTACATAAAAAGGTCGATATTTCGACAGTTTAACAAAAACTAGAAAAAACCTAAACCCTATATCGAACGACCACCTTGTACATGTGGCCATCCTGCCCTGCCGCACCGTCGTCATCGTCCATGCCGTTGTCATCGTTGTGGTCTCTCGAGCGATGGAACAGCGCCGGAGGGTCGCAGCGGCCTTGTCTGACGGCTGCCTGCTGCTCGTGGAGGAGCTGCTCCGCCTCTTATTGTGTCGTGTGGAGTGCCGCCGCGGCCACTGCTGACATTGCCTTCGGAGCCCTGCCGGCGGCCTAGCCGTGACCACTCCTCGCCAACCTTGGCGAGCTCGCCATCAAAGTGGCAGCGGCGCCTAGCAGCCGTCTCTGCGGTGGTCACGGAGCAGTCGAGCGCCACTCGTTATTACTATCACATACGATTTTTCTTATTTACACTATATGCCCGTTAGAGCACACAATTCCCAGCACACAATCGTATGCGGTATCACGTGTTATCACACACATGTTTACATAAGGAACCATATGTATAACTTTTAAATCATCACCCACGAGTATTCGCACAACTCATCATATGTGATGCTCCTAACCATCGCAAACCATTAGTTTATACAAAGCGTTTGCCAATAAACACACACGCTTCTAACAATGCCCCCTGCGCATTACGATTACATATCACACACATAATGTTTCGTCTAAATGTCTGCTCTCTATCACACGCGGTCTACATATCATCATCGTGCCCGATGGATGGGCGGTCGCACACGTTTTGTTTTCTGGCACACGTATATATTTTATTATCGTTTGCGATTCATGCATCACACACAGTTTGGTCGAATGGTCTCCTATACATGTGTCGTCTTAGGACCTTCCGACAGTAGTGTACCGTGCTTGTATCGCTGCTTGTTTTCGTTGGGTCTCTGTAACTCCCCTACATTTAGCGGTAATACCGCTCCCTTGAGCGGTAGTACCGCTTGAGCTTTTCCAGAACATAATGGTTGGATCCTCCTATGTCGGACACAGGTGGTGCATGGTTGTCGTCAGCTCGTGCCCTAAGGTGTTGGGTTAAGTCTCACAATGAGCGCAACCCTCGTGTTTAGTTGCCACTATGAGTTTGGAACCCTGAACAGACCGCCGGTGTTAAGCCGGAGGAAGGAGAGGACGGGGCCAAGTCATCATGCCCCTTATGCCCTGGGCGACACACGTGCTACAATGGGCGGGACAAAGGGCGCGATCTCGCGCGGGTGAGCTAACTCCAAAAACCTGTCCTCAGTTCGGATTGCAGGTCGTAACTCACCTACATGAAGCAGGAATCGCTAGTAATCGCCGGTCAGCCATACGGCGGTGAATCCGTTCCCGGGCCTTGTACATACCGCCCGTCACACTATAGGAGTTGGCCATATTTGAAGTCATTACCCTTAATCCTAAGGAGGGGGATTCCTAAGGCTAGGCTTGCGACTGGAGTGAGGTTGTAACAAGGTAGTCGCACTGGAAGGTCCGGCTGGTACTCACTATATAAGGTGGGTCTAGTGTATCACACAGTAAGTGCATAAGTGGTTTATCTTGCTTAGCATAAGTGGTTGGTGCACATTGTTGAGCCTACTGTATTTAGGTTTTGTGCTTGGTAATTTAAATAAACATGAGTTTTATTTCGCTTTTATTCAAGCCTAAACCGTAGTTGTTTTAAAATGCCTATTCACCTCCCCCTCTAGGCGGCATCCGCGTTCTTTCAGTAGCCTACATCAGAATCATTGCCATTGACCTTAAAGTTGCATGCTGAAGCATCCCCATTTTGCAAGCCTTGTGAAAAGAGGAGATCTGAGCGGTCCCATTCTCTCGAAATAGGCTTTCACATTGCTTTATAAAAAAATCCACCACCACATCCATACAAGTGTTTTAAGTGCACCGAAATAGAATATTCTACTAGAGCAACAACACAAGCATGCCCAAGGAAAGCATAAAAGAAATAAAGAAAAAGGCCATCAAGTGGTCGCGGTCTTAGGGGGGCTGTTGCGAGGTAAGGCGGTGAGCAGCATCATACATAACGTCCATCATTAGTCCCAGCCACTCGCAGTCGCGCTGCCTAGACAGCAGGTGCCAGTGCTGCAAAAAACATCAGGAATTTGAAAATTGAGTCAGAGACCCGTCGATAGTTTATTTAATCTGTATTCATTCGTTGCATATCATTCATAACTGCTACACACCTCTATTATATGTAGTTTCACATCATTCTACATTGCTCTCGTTAAGATCAGTCCTTCGGTTGTTAGTTATGTTTACGTATCTGTCTCTGTTAGATTCAAGCGTTTGCTCTGTGCTTGTTCATCTTCATCATCTTAGCTATTCATAGTGTATTTCCCTCATATCCCTATCACTTGTTCCATCATGTTTTTGTTCATGTTAGCCTGTTGTATTGTCATTATTATTGTTAAGCCTGTGGTGTATCTGTTATTGCTACCTACATTGATGATTTTGTTCCTCAATAGAGTGCTTGATTGTTCTTCTCTCTACCAAAACTTAATTCCGCTGCTATGTGTGGGGTTACAAAACATTCTAAAGAATTTTTAACTCTCCCATTCACCCCCTCTGGTCGATATACTCTCGGTCCTTGATGAAGACATGTACCTAGGGTAGGGACACGGACCTGACCAAAGAGTCCTACTCTAGGACACCCCTAGGAGAAGTCACCTTTCAATCGACTTGAAGGTATCCCACTCGACGGGTTCAAGACACTCGACCAAGAAGCTATCACTCGACCATGAAGCCAACCACTCGACCACCAGGAGACCTATAGTCACTCCGCAGGCAAACGGTCAGCTGTTAAGTAGTCTTTATGGTCATTATAACACTTTATTAGGGGCGTTACCAGTAACGCCCGACCTTAATGTACCTTAAACCCTGCATTACTGAGGACAGGAGGGAGCCGGCGAACTCTATATAAGCCACCCCCTCCTCAGTATGAAGGGTTCACACCCCCGTAATCCATACATGCATAATCCAGTCGACCGCCTCCGGGCTCCGAGACGTAGGGCTATTACTTCCTCCGAGAAGGGCCTGAACTCGTAAACCTCGCGTGTAACAACTTCCCAATAGCTAAGATCTAGCCTCTCCATATTCACCCCCCTACATCACTGTCAGAGTTAGAACCACGACAGTTGGCGCCCACCGTGGGGCAGGAATCTTAGCGCTTAGTTGGAGAAGTTGCGATCTTTTCCGACCCCTTTGATCATGTTTTCTTGCGGAGTTTTGGTGGAGGACCGCGAGATCCGTCTCGGCGCGCTCACCTTCATCGTCGATGACTCCGCCTGGCTTCAGGAGGCACCACTCGACATCGACGCGCTCCCCGTCCGCGGTGCGATGCACTTCCGCGCATGCATTCGTGGTGTCCTCCTGCGGCAGCCATCGACCCAGTATCGGTCGGCCCCTGCGTCGTCTCCCCGCCCTGTCTCCCACCAGCGCAAGCGCTCCGGTCGGTCAAGACTTCAGTGGTGGGTGAGGCATGCCGTGACCCGCCAATCGGCAGCCCCACAAGTCGCGGCAATCGAGCCCGTCGAGTCCCTCTATGGCCTGTTCGACTGGCTCCGTGGAGACCGCATCCGAGTGCGACAGCAGCGATCCAGCGGCTGAGGTTCTGGCGGTCGATGGAACACACAGTCCCCCCGGTTTCCCTCGCACTGATGGAGGCGCGGGTGGGGGCGGTCCGTCGCATCCCCATGATGAGTATCTCCCCGAACCTCTCACGTCATTACAGCGAGAGGAGCTTCGCCGCCGGAACATGGACTCGCTCCGCACTCCTATCGTCGGAGAGACCCCCGAGGCCCGGGCCTTGGAGGACGCGCGTTTGGCCAACTTGGTCGAGCGCACTCGACTGGAGAATCTCCAGCGAGCACTCGACGAGCAAGCGCGTCAGCGGGCTCCCGAGTCTAGTCGACGCCAGCTCTTCCCGCCGACGCAGGTATATCGAACCCCAATTCAGAATTTGGCCGCCGCGGCCCGTATAGCAGAATCGATTCAGCCCTCCCAGTCGGAGGCTGGCAGGGGCTTGTTACAGATCAGAGCATTGCTCCGGGCGGCGGGAAACCAGAATTCCGCTGTCTCTCAGTCACGGAATAGGATCCACAGTCGATCTGTCGCAACAGATACAGTCGAGTCGGCTCACAGCCCGAGATCGCCCCCGAGGCATGAGGACGTGGTGACCGGCATGATCAGTACAGGAGGAATGAGCAGTATGATCACCGACTCGACCGTGATGATCGACGTTGAGTGCCAACCCCTCCCCCGAGGAGTGGGTCATATGCGCCTCGACGGCAAGATGACAGACGCCCTCATAGTGTTGGGCAGAGGATTCCAGTCGACCCCAGGGACCCAGGCTTTGATGCGAGATCCATCCTCGTTCAAGGTTTGGTTGACAGGAACAGAGCTCATCGAGAAGGCCATAACAGAGATGCGCCTGCCAGCAGCAGAGTACGCGCTTCAGGGCCAGAGTGTTTCAGTCGAGCCATCAGAGCCGCAGTGATTCCTCCCAATTTCAGGTTGGCGACTGGAATCAGCAAGTTCACCGGTGAATCTAAGCCTGACACCTGGCTCGAAGATTACCGAGTGGCTGTACAGATTGGCGGTGGCAATGATGAGGTGGCCATGAAGCATTTTCCTCTCATGTTAGAGGGCTCGGCCAGAGCGTGGCTAAATCAGTTGGCACCCAGCAGCATTTACACTTGGGAGGACCTCTCTCGAGTGTTTATAACCTTTGAAGGAACATGCAAGCGGCCTACAGGCCTTACAGAGTTGCGGTCTTGCGTGCAGAAGCCGAATGAAACTCTGAGGGAATACATCCAGAGGTGGATCACGCTGCATCACTCGGTTGAGAATGTGCCAGACCATCAAGCAGTTTGTGCCTTCAAGGAAGGTGTTAAATACAGAGAGTTGAATCTGAAGTTCGGTCGAACTGGAGAGATGTCTCTGAATCGGATGATGGAGATTGCCACCAAGTATGCTAACGGAGAAGATGAAGATCGACTCCGGAGTGGCAAGCAGAAAGCAGTCGCCCAGGAAACCGGAGGCAATTCCAGTCGGAAGCAGAAGCGGAAGGCCGAGCCAGCCGCTCCTGGGGAGGCCCTGGCCGTAGCCCAGGGAAACTTCAAGGGAAACCCAAGGGCACCTGGAAGCCCAAAAAAGTCAAGGATCAAGACGGAAATGATATTTTGGATCTGCCATGTCACATCCACACCAAGAAGGATGAAGAGGGTAATTTTATTTACCCAAAGCATACCACTCGACAGTGCCGGCTCCTGATCCAGCAGTTCCAAGGAAAGCAGTCCAAGGATAAGGAAAAAGAGTCGGACAGAGTCGAGGACAAGGAAGACAGTGACGATGGATACCCCCAAGTCAATTCCACCCTGATGATTTTTGCCGATGTCGAAAGCAAAAGTCGACTGAAAGTCATTAACCGAGAGGTGAACATGGTTGCCCCGGCAACACCCAGTTACCTGAAGTGGTCTCAGACTACCATCACATTCGACCAGTCTGATCACCCGACGCACATTGCCACCCCTGGGAGGCAAGCTTTGGTGGTCGACCCAATTGTTGAAGGCACTCGACTGACTAAAGTCCTGATGGATGGTGGCAGTGGCCTGAACATACTGTATGCTGAAACATTGAAAGGAATGGGCATTCCGATGTCCAGGCTCAGCACCAGTAACATGAGTTTCCACGGAGTCATTCCTGGGAAGAAAGCCCAATCACTCGGCCAGATCGCTCTTGATGTGGTTTTCGGTGATTCAAAGAATTACCGCAAGGAAAAGTTGACATTCGAGGTTGTGGATTTCCAAAGTGCTTATCACGCCATTTTAGGCAGGCCAGCTTACACACGCTTCATGGCCCGGCCATGTTACGTGTACCTCAAACTAAAGATGCCTGGCCCCAAAGGTGTGATCACTGTTATGGGCAATCAGAAGAAGGCGGAAGAGTGCTTTCAGAAGGGCTCAAAGATTGCAGATGCTCAGATGGCAGTGGTCGAGCTGCAAGAGTACCAAAAGACTGCCGATCCAAGCGAGTTGCTACGAGCCAAGAAGCCTGCTTCAGAATCAGCTTTTCAGTCGTCCAGTGAAACAAAGACAGTCCACATTCACCCGACCGACCCCGATGCTGCCCCGACTCACATCTCAACGACGCTTGACTCCAAATAGGAAGAAGCGCTCATCCAGCTCCTCCGTGAGAACTGGGACATCTTCGCATGGAAACCCTCTGACATGCCTGGAGTTCCCAGGTGGCTGGCTGAGCACCGTCTACGGGTCGACCCAAAATTCAAGCATGTGAAGGAACATCTTCGACGGTCCGCCGTCCAGAAGAAGCAAGCCATTGGCGAGGAGGTGGCTCGGCTCTTAGCAGCAGAGTCATCCGAGAAA
This sequence comes from Triticum aestivum, assembly GCF_018294505.1. NCBI lineage: Eukaryota > Viridiplantae > Streptophyta > Magnoliopsida > Poales > Poaceae > Triticum > Triticum aestivum. Next base: position 46,846,593 of record NC_057812.1, on the reverse strand, counting down.
TTTACCACTCCGAGTGGCTCGCCAATGTAGTCATGGTCCCCAAGAAAGACAAGTCACTTCGCATGTGCATTGATTTCAAACATATCAATCGGGCCTGCCCGAAAGATCATTTTCCTCTCCCTCGCATCGACCAAATAGTCGACTCAACTGCGGGATGCGAGAGGTTGTCTTTTCTAGATGCTTATTCCGGGTACCATCAGATCCGTCTGTATGGACCCGACGAAATCAAAACAGCTTTCATCACCCCATTAGGATGCTTCTGTTATGTCACCATGCCGTTCGGCCTCAAGAACGCCGGAGCCACGTTCATGAGAATGATTCAGAAGTGTTTACTCACTCAAATCAGTCAGAATGTGGAGGCATACATGGATGATATTGTGGTCAAGTCACGGAAAGGTTCCGACCTGCGGGCTGACCTTGCTGAAACCTTTGCCAACCTCAGGAGGTATGATATCAAGCTCAATCCATCAAAGTGCACGTTCGGAGTTCCAGGTGGAAAGTTACTCGGTTTTCTCGTTTCCGAACGGGGAATCGATGCCAATCCTGAAAAAGTTGGCACCATACTCCGGATGAAGCGTCCTGTACGCGTGCACGATGTCCAAAATCTTACAGGCTGCTTGGCCACTCTAAGTCGATTCATTTCTCGTCTCGGTGAAAAGGCGCTGCCTCTTTACCGACTGATGAAGAAGTCTGACAAGTTCGAGTGGACTCCAGAAGCTGACGCAGCATTTGCAGAGCTCAAAGCTCTGCTCTCCACCCAGCCGGTGCTTGCTGCCCCTATTAGCAAAGAGCCTCTGCTGCTTTACATTGCAGCCACAGGACAAGTTGTCAGCACAGTACTTACGGTCGAGCAGGAAGAAGAAGGAAAGGCCTTCAGAGTTCAGCGCCCAGTCTATTATCTGTCCGAAGTTTTGACCCCTTCAAAACAAAGATACCCTCACTACCAGAAGCTTGTATATGGGATTTACATGACCACGAAGAAGGTCGCACATTACTTCTCTGACCACTCCATTACAGTCGTCAGCGACGCCCCACTGTCAGAGATTCTGCATAACAGAGATGCAACTGGTCGAGTGGCCAAGTGGGCGATTGAACTCCTTCCCTTAGATATCAAGTTTGAAGCAAAGAAGGCTATCAAGTCCCAAGCAATCGCAGATTTCATCGCCGAGTGGATTGAACAGCAACTTCCGACTCAAGTTCACTCGGAGCACTGGACCATGTTCTTCGATGGATCTAAGATGCTGAATGGTTCCGGTGCTGGGGTAGTTCTAGTCTCCCCCCGAGGAGATAAGCTCAGATATGTTCTCCAGATTCACTTCGATTCCTCCAACAATGAAGCAGAGTATGAAGAACTTTTGTATGGGTTGCGCATGGCCATTTCACTCGGCGTCCATCGCCTCATTGTCTATGGCGACTCAGATTTGGTGGTTAATCAGGTGATGAAGAAGTGGGACGTCAGAAGTCCAGCTATGACTGGTTATTGCAATGCAGTGAGAAAGCTAGAAAAGAAATTCGAGGGGTTAGAGCTTCATCACATCCCCCGACTGAAAAACCAAGCAGCTGATGATCTGGCAAAGATAGGCTCCAAGAGAGAAGCCACTCCCAGCAATGTGTTTTTGGAGCACATCCGCTCGCCGTCAGTCCAGGAGGATCCTTTCACAAAAGAAGCCCCACAACCGAAAAGTGCCACAGATCCGACTGAAGTCGAAGTTCCTGCTGTGGTCGACCTAATCATGGAAGTCTTGGCAATCACTCCCGACTGGACGATACCGTACATCGCGTATATCCTAAGGAAAGAGCTCCCAGAAGACGAGGAAGAGGCTCGACAGATCATCCGCCGATCCAAGGCCTTCACAGTCATAAAGGGGCAGTTGTATAGAGAAAGCGCGACTGGAATCGGTCAGAAGTGCATAACACCAGAAGAAGGTCGGATAATCCTTGATGATATCCACTCGGGAACCTGTGGCCACCATGCGTCCTCTCAGACCATTGTGGCTAAAGCATACCGAGCGGGATTTTACTGGCCTAGAGCAAATGAGATGGCAAAAGAGATAGTCGACAAGTGTGGAGGCTGCCAGTTCTACTCCAACATGTCACACAAGCCTGCATCAGCCCTGAAGACCATTCCTCTCGTCTGGCCATTTGCTGTCTGGGGACTGGACATGGTTGGTCCACTGAGAACAGGAGCGGATTCACGCATGTGCTTGTGGAAGTCGACAAGTTCACCAAATGGATTGAAGCCAAGCCTATCAAGAACCTCGATGCTGGCACTGCTATCAGTTTCGTCAGAGGACTAACATTCAGATATGGAGTCCCTCATAGCATCATCACTGACAATGGGTCAAACTTCGATTCGGACCAGTTCAGAGCTTTTTGCGCCTCTCAAGGCACACGAGTCGACTACGCGTCGGTCGCGCATCCTCAGTCGAATGGACAAGCTGAAAGAGCAAATGGTTTGATTCTCAAAGGACTGAAGCCTCGGCTGATGCATGATCTCAAGCACGCGGCAGGTGCTTGGGTCGACGAGCTTCCGTCAGTTCTGTGGGGATTGAGGACCACTCCTAACCGGTCGACTGGAAGAACTCCATTCTTTCTGGTTTATGGAGCCGAAGCGGTTCTGCCAAGTGATCTTGTTCACAACGCGCCCCGAGTCGAGCTTTACACCGAAGATGAAGTAGAACAGGCCTGGCAAGACGCAGTCGACCTCCTAGAAGAAGAGAGGGAGATGGCCATGATTAGATCGACCATTTATCAGCAAGACTTGCGTCGATTCCACACCCGGAATGTGAAGAGTCGAGCCTTCCAAGAAGGAGATTTGGTCCTCCGAGTGGATCAACAGAAACCACACAAGCTTGCTCCTACTTGGGAAGGCCCCTTCATCATCACCAGAGTCCTCCACAATGGAGCGTATCACCTCTTCAATGTTGATCGCCAGATCGACGAGCCTCGAGCTTGGAATGCGGAACTACTCCACCCCTTTTACACTTGAGCTCTCCCTTGGACGAGATGTAATAAGAAAAATTCCTGCAGTTCATTTTTATCAAAGGCAAGAGTGTTCCATTAATTGTTGTCACTTTTATTTACATACGAAATCCCGCAGTGGGTGACTTAGCTGCGAATCCATTTCGCCAAAGTTTGAAAAGATCCTACCGAGGGGAGAGCAAACCTCCCACTCGGGGGCTTAGCTGCAGCCCAGTGCTTGCCTAAGTGTTTGAAAAAATCCTACCGAGTGGAGAGCAAACCTCCCACTCGGGGGCTTAGCTGTAGTCCAGCACTCGCCTAAGTTCTCTCACTTAGAGACTTAGCTGCAGTCCGACACTCGCCTAAGTTTGAAAAAAATCCTACCGAGTGCAGAGCAAACCTCCCACTCGGGGGCTTAGCTGCAGTCCAGCACTCGCCTA
>NC_057812.1:46773127-46841984 GCF_018294505.1 Triticum aestivum | reverse complement strand
AGCTGCAGTCCGGCACTCGCCTAAGTTTGAAAAAATCTTACCGAGTGGAGAGCAAACCTCCCACTCGGGAGCTTAGCTGCAGCCCAGTGCTCGCCTAAGTGTTTGAAAAAATCCTACCGAGTGGAGAGCGATCCTCCCACTCGGGGGCTTAGCTGCAGTCCAGCACTCGCCTAAGTTCTCTCACCTAGAGACTTAGCTGCAGTCCGGCACTCGCCTAAGTTTGAAAAAATCCTACCGAGTGGAGAGCAAACCTCCCACTCGGGGGGCTTAGCTGCAGCCCAGTGCTCGCCTAAGTGTTTAAAAATTCTACCGAGTGGAGAGTAAACCTCTCACTCGGAGGCTTAGCTACAGCCCAGTGCTCGCCTAAGTACAAGACTCGACCCAATCCGCTAGTCGACCGCTACCTTCTCCCTCGGAGCTGCGTCGCAAATACAAGATTATTCCGAGTGAAGATCAAGTTCCACTCGACGAATCAAATCGTGAAGATATCCAACGAGAAATCAAGTTCAGAAAAAGCCCAAAAAGTCCCAGACCTCAAAGCACTCGAGCCCTCGGCTCGGCAGAGTTTAAACGGTTACAAATCCACTCGGCATCCCGAGGTAAATTCAAAGTTTTTCACTCCTCGGGAGGAGGACTGGAAGGGGCGACGAACTCATCCAAGTCGATCCCGTAGGCAATGCGGGTGGCAGCAGCGATGAAGGTCTCCATGAAGTCTTGAAAGCTGTGCTTCCTGGTATTGGCAACTTGGATGGCCGCCAGCTTTTCTTCTCGTGCCTCCTTGCAATGGACGCGGACCAGAGACAGAGCGACATCAGCACCACATCTAGCAGAAGATTTCTTCCATTCCGCCACTCGACCTGGGACTTCGTTAAGTCGAGCCATCAGAGACTCGAGGTCGTTCTGAAGCGTCGTCCCAGGCCAGAGTGATGTGTCGATCCGCGACATCGCCACTTTCAGCCGAGCCAGATAGTCAACGACGCTGGCAGTACGAGACTCCAGACGGAGCACGTTCATTGCAGCCTCGTCCTTCACAAGAGAGTTAACAGGGTCCAAGCTTGGCTCCACTCGACTGGTCTCCTCTTCAAAATTCTGGCAAAGCTCTGCATACACAATTCAAGGATAAGACAATTTTCATAGACTGAGTCGACACAAAAACCAGTCGGAACTGAATGTGCACCTTCAAGCTTAAGGTACAACTTCTTGGCGAGGCTCCCCAAGTAGCTCTCCAGGTCGTCCCTCCCGCGAGCGATGCCTTCCAGCTTCTCGCTCAGGGTGAGCTTCTCCTTCTTCCAACGTGAACACTCCCTGTTGGCTTCATTCAGAGCGGTCTTCAGCTTGGTATTCTCTTGTTCTAAGTGGTCGACCGAAGCCAGCTTCTGTGCGGCCAGAGCGGTCTTGTCATCAGCCTCCTTACGGGCAGCAGCCAAGTCCTGATCCTTCTTCGCCAGAGCTTCGTTCAGTTTTTCTGTGAAGAATTGATGATTGAATCGGAAATAACAAAAGGGTACTCAAGCCAAAAGACTAACCAATCGACAAAGTCGCCTTACCTGCGGTGCCGTCTCTGACCTTCTGCAGCTCTGTTCTGGCCAGCTCCAGATCAAGGTTCAGTTGAATCTTCTGCTTCTCCAACTCAGTATAGCGAGCTACGAGTTCGCAAGATTTCTGTAAAAGCAAAATCAGTCGACAGACGTCCAAGATAAGTTGCTCCCGAGTAGCTAAGAGACAATGACGACGTTTCTAAGACCACAGCCGAATCAAAAACATTCGACAGTAGTCTCGGGGACTACACCCAGTGGGTGCACTCAGCGTGCCCCCACTGGTTCGACCAAAAAAAACAAAGAGAAAGAGAGAAAAAGTCAACTGCCCCAGTCGACCGGATACAGTTCCACTCGACCTGGCCCGACCAAACCGAGTGAAGAAATACAGCTACAGCAACACAATGTAAAGACTACAGTCGACTGCCAGCAGTCCACCGTAGTCTCGGGGACTACACCCAGTGGGTGCACTTAGTGTGCCCCCACTGGTCCAAAGGATTGGCAGACACACCCACTAGGTGTACAGATACAGATGCAAAAGATCTTCGGAAAAGAGACTCTCCAAACATCATATCATAACAGACCAAGTGTCGAGTCGACTGACCTGGATGTTGCTCTGAAGAGCCGAACTCGCGTCATAGGCTTCTTGGCTGGCCTCCCGAGCCATCTTCACTTGCTCCATCATCATCCCCACCTGGCGTATAGCCTCCTTTGCAGCAGCCGCTTGGTCCTCAGGGACGGGGTACGCAGCAAAAAGCGAAGGTGGATCCGCAGTCGATGCCGAGGGCCGCGCACTCGCCAGAGAAATGGCGAAGGTCACAGAAACCCGAGTGGTGTCACCACCATCCCGAGCCACGACCTCGGACACCGAAGCGGATTGGGGGGGTCTTGTCAGCCGACGTCCTCTTGTGCCTCCTCACTCTCAACGGACCGTCGTCGTCGTCATCCGGGAGGTCGATAACATGAGGAGGAGCTACAAGGAAAACATTCAATCGACCAGAGTAGCAATAAAGGTTCAGTTGACTCAAAGGCAGGACGTCAGCAATCATACCAGGGTTGGAGGTAACAGTGTCCTCCATCTCTTGGTCGTCGTTCCTGGCGGAGACCTCAGAAGTAGCACCGCTGCAAATCTCGAAAGTCAATCAGTTGGTTCAGTGAATCGACCAAGGATCCGTCCACAGTCGACAAAGGAAAGCAAGTCTTATTATTACCCGGAAATGGTAGGAAGAGCTATCTTCATCTTGGGCAGAGCCTTGGGCGGCTTGGATGGCGTCGCTCGTGGATGTTTGGGAGCCTTCCCAGTCGGCGGAGGAGAAGAGGTCCGAGGGCGTTTCAATGACTGCCCAACAGGAGCAGTCGCCTTGCCACGTTCCCGCGCTGGATCGCGGGTGAGCTTGGATCGCCCCTCTGGGCGGGGGTGGGGGGGGTTCAACCTCCTCCTCCTCCCCTTCGCTGGAGAAGATGTCGTCGCCTCCCTCTCCCTCACCGTCGGACTCCCACTCGCCCTGGTCGTCCCCGCTCTCGCCTCCGCTCGCCTCCCCTTCCTCAGTCGACCCCTGTGCCCCGTTGGGCGTCGAGTACATCTTGGTGGTCACCTGGAAAACAACAGACAAGACGAAGGTCAGTCGACTTATTAAAGAAGACCAATGCAGAAGACAAGATATCAGTCGGGAGCACAAAGACATACCTGGTCCACCTCATACGAGTTGTCGAGTGGGGTTACCCTCCTGGCTCCTCGGGGGTTGTCTTTGTTCCTCGTGATGCTCGACAGCCACCCCTCCACCATCTCGTCGGTGACCTCCTCCGGGTGGACCCGAGTGGTGTCGTCAAGACTCGAATACAGCCACATCGGGTGGTCGCGGGCCTGGAGCGGTTGGATGCGCCTTTGAAGGAAGACCTCCAGCAGGTCCATACCAGTCACACCCTCGCGGACAAGCTCAACCACTCGACCTGCCAGCACCTTGACTTGGGCCTTTTCCTCCGGCGCGACTTTCAGAGAGGCAGGCTTCTCGGCTCGGTCGAGGGAAAAAAGAGGAAGACTAGTCGACTGTCCTGGGGTCGCCTCATCCTTGTAGTAGAACCAGGTCGACTGCCAGCCACGGACCGACTCCGGGAAGGTGATAGATGGAAAACAACTCTTCCCCCTCGTCTGGATCGCCAGGCCCCCGCACAGCTGGATCACCTGCGTCCTCTCGTCACTCGACTTAGCCTTCTTGACCGACTGAGAACGGCAGGTAAAGATGTGTTTGAAGAGTCCCCAATGGGGTCGACAACCCAAGAAAGCCTCACACATGGAGATGAAAGCAGCGAGGTAGACAATGGAGTTGGGAGTGAAGTGGTGGAGCTGCGCTCCGAAGAAATTCAGGAAACTCCGGAAGAAAGGATGGGGCGGCAGAGAAAACCCTCGGTCGATGTGGGTGGCTAGGAGCACGCACTCACCATCGCGGGGTTGAGGTTTGATCTCTCCCTCCGGAAGATGCGCAGCTTCGTGGGGAATGACCCCCCCCTCGACCATGTCGTCAAGATCCTCTTGCCAGAGCACCGATGGCATCCAGTCGCCCTGGATCCAACCTTTGGGCAGAGCGGTCCTAGAGGAGGATCCGCCCCGAGCAGACCTCTTCCCTTTCCCCCCCGCCGCCGCCTTCTTCGCGCGCTCCAAAGCAGTGGTCTTTCCCTTCACCATCGTCGCCGGAGAGATCTCGCATGGGCTCGCGGCGCTAGGGTGAGAGCGGAGGTAGCGGAAGGACTGGCAAAGGGAGAGAGGAAGAAGGAAGGAGAAGAGAGCGCACGGCTTGGAAACCCCGAGCCGGCAACTTATAAGGGGCCGCTCCCGAGTGGCTGACTGGTAGGCCCAGGCTATCCAGTCAAATCCCGCAACAGACACACGCGCAGTACGTGGCGAAAAAGGCGACGCGGAGATCGAGGAACTTCCGCTTTATCGCTTCCGATTACTGCGGCTGCTCCCGTCCCGCGCGCTTCCCAAAATCCGAATCCCGCGACATCCGCAGGCCGCAGAACTACTTGCTAAAAAACAGAAGACCCCGATTGCGCCGGCGCTCGGTATGTCACAAACAAATAAATTCACTCGACGAAAGGCCTGGAATGGATCAAGGCGACTGAAAAAGGTTGGCAACGTCATCCGTGACGATTGACCCAGAACGAGACGCTCACATAGCCCGAAGAACCAGTCGGAAAGATCTCCAACTCTTTCCCCACTCTAACCTTGATCCATTCGGGGGCTAATGATGAAGACATGTACCTAGGGTAGGGACACGGACCTGACCAAAGAGTCCTACTCTAGGACACCCCTAGGAGAAGTCACCTTTCAATCGACTTGAAGGTATCCCACTCAACGGGTTCAAGACACTCGACCAAGAAGCTATCACTCGACCATGAAGCCAACCACTCGACCGCCAGGAGACCTATAGTCACTCTGCAGGCAAACGGTCAGCTGTTAAGTAGTCTTTATGGTCATTATAGCACTTTATTAGGGGCGTTACCAGTAACGCCCGACCTTAATGTACCTTAAACCCTGCATTACTGAGGGCAGGAGGGAGCCGGCGAACTCTATATAAGCCACCCCCTCCTTAGTATGAAGGGTTCGCACCCCTGTAATCCATACACGCATAATCCAGTCGACCGCCTCCGGGCTCCGAGACGTAGGGCTATTACTTCCTCCGAGAAGGGCCTGAACTCGTAAACCTCGCGTGTAACAACTTCCCAATAGCTAAGATCTAGCCTCTCCATATTCACCCCCCTACATCACTGTCAGAGTTAGAACCACGACAGTCCTAACAAAAACCAAGATATCATCAACCATTGCTCCACTAAAAGATAGGCCAGTGACCTTTAGGACAGATTGTGGTTGCTTATTTAAGTGTGTGTCAACAATTACAATTTCATATGTAGGAGTGGTTCAATTCAAGCCGGTGGCAATCAATCACATGGCCGATTAAAAAAACATAGTTATGTCTAAAAGAATCTGTATGGATCAACTATACTGAATCCACAAATCCAGTCTATGGTATATTTTATCTAGGGGTGGACCTGCCAAAATACTCACAATCTATATAAATATATCAACCATCAGTGGAAGTAGTTGACAAAAAACTATGATCCTAAAAAGTAAGACTAAAAGTTTTTCAATCAATGTAAAAACAGAAACACATTTATAGATCAGCAAACGGAGGAGATGCCAACAGTGAAGTAAAACTTCATCAAGAATCATATTTTTAGTAGAGAACAAATAGTGTAGACCTTGTAGTATAACTGTAAAAAGTATTGCTAGGGTGGCCTAAAGATAGTAAAAGCCTAAAACTTGCCAATTGTAAACAAACACGAAAGCAAAAGACATCACAACAGAAGTAGTAGTACAACTCCCAGATCTCTGGAATAATTTTTGCTTTGTTATATTTTCTCTTCGGAAATATAGTCAAATCCTCACTTTTGGTAGCGCATATAAGAATATCATTGAGATATCGAGGGATGAGGTAGGCAAAGGAGGGAGCTCAGCAAGAGGAGGAAAAGGGGGAACTCACCTTGGCTGCATATAAGCATATCACTGGAAGCAACCAAGGAAAACAATTGCACCAATCGAACAAGCACCTCAACCATTGGAGCTCGTTGGCGTCGCCCAAGGCGCAGCTGGTTGCAACGGCGGTGGCGTTGTGACGCCCCGACTTAATCGTGCACTAATCATACACGTAAATGTGCATGATCAAGATCATAGAGTCACGGGAAGATATCACAACACAACTCTAGACACAAATTAAAGTCATACAAGCTTTATATTACAAGCTAGGGGCCTTGAGGGCTCGAATACAAATGAGTCAGCGGAAGCAACAATATTTGAGTACAAACATAAGTAAACAAGTTTGCCTTAAGAAGGCTAGCACAAACTTCAACAATAATCTAAAAGGCAAGGCCTCCCACCTGGGAGCCTCCTAACTACTCCTGGTCGTCGGCAGTCTCCACGTAGCAGTAGGCACCGTCGGGGTAGTAGTAGTCGTCGGTAGTGGCATCTGGCTCCTAGGGTCCATCATCTAATTGCAACATCCGGAAATAAGAAATTAGGGAGAAACATGTAGCAAAGCAACCATGAGTACTCATCCAAAGTATTTGCAAGACTTACATCAGATATATGCTAAATATGCATCAGTATCAAAGGAATGGGGCTGTATCTTTGGACTGAACTACAAAAATCACTACAAAAAAATACACTTCCATGATTATACGTGTTTGTCACAGTAGGTCATGTTTTCTGTCATGCATGTACATCCATGACAATTTTATGACAGAATCAAGATAGTCGTACCTGTGCTGTCGTAGAAGTGTTCCATGACATTACCAAAATTATCATCACGGAAGTGTCCACTTCTATGACGATAAATCGCGCGTCATAAAAGTGCTTTCGTCAAGGGTGACCGACACGTGGCATCCACCGTAACAGAACACCGTTAAGCTATCGGGTCCGGTTTTGGATCCGATAACCCGTTAACAGCCCCGACCAATGGGGATTTTCCACGTGTAAAATCATCATTGGCTGGAGGAAACACGCGTTGGCTCACCGTTGGGACAGATGTCATCCACTCATTGGACCGAAGGCGCCTATGATACGTCGATACATGGTATGGCCCAACAGAGGCCCATTCCTATGAAAAGATCGGCCCGTTTGACTTGGTCAAAAGGTGGCGGGCCGGCCCACGGAAAGCCTGTTAACGGCCTGTTCGCATATAGCCTATTTACAGCCCGCCAACCCAGGGCCTGTTATGACCTATCCAAATTAGGCCCAGTAGCGTCATCTGGGCCGTCCAATATGATTCCAGCCTGTTTTAACTTTCAGCCCATGTATGGCCCATGACGTCTTTCGGCCCATATGAGGCCCTTTGTAACTCTTGGCCCATTAACGGCCCATGGTGAAACTGACCCGTAATGAACAGTGTATCGCTTTATACCCATTAACGGCCCACTATTCCATTGGGCTGTTTCCAGCCCATGTTATCTTTCGGCCTTCTCAGGGCCCATTTATTCTTGGGCTCATTTCTAGCATTCATTTACTTACGGCCCGTTACTGTCATTTTCTGCTTGTAGGCCAAATTCAACCCGTGGTTACAGTCGGCCCATTTGTGGCCCGTTAATATGTTGGGTCGTTGTCACCGCGTCATCAAATACGGCCGATTAACGATGGCCCGTTATGGTCCGCCCATGAACGGACGATTCCAACTCTAGCCTGTTCACGGCCATAATGCAGGTTGTTATTGGCCCATGTTTGGCCAATCGATCATACGACCCGTAGAAGGCCCATTGATGATACGACCCGTAGAAGGTTCATTGTGTCTACGGCCCGTAGAAGGCCCATCGTTTTTACGCCCCTTAGAAGGCTCATTGTTTCTACGGTCCGTAGAAGGCCCATTATTTCTATGGTCCTTAGGAGGCCCATGGTAACTACAGTAAATATGTAGCCCATGGTTATTGTGGCCTAGCAAATATGTAGCCCATTAAAAAATAGGTTATTGCGGCCACTAGCAAATCGTGGAAAAAGAACTGCACTGACTACAAGCAAACAAATAAACAAGACAACAAGGAAATAAATAAGCAAGCAACTTGCGCTAGGCTATCATGGCTATTACACATATTACATCCACTGAGAATCAAAGTTTGTCACCAGTGCAAATATAGGGAACAAAGCAGCATATCATATTGTTGGGGATCGTAGCAGAAATTCAAAATTTTCTACGCAACACCAAGATCAATCTATGGAGTAATCTAGAAATGAGGGAAGGAGAGTGCATCTACATACCCTTGTAGATCGCTAAGCGGAAGCGTTCAAGTGAACGGGGTTGATGGAGTCATACTCGTCGTGATCCAAATCACCGATGATCCTAGTGCCGAACGGACGGCACCTCCGCGTTCAACACACGTACAGCCCGGGGACGTCTCCTCCTTCTTGATCCAGCAAGGGGAGAGGAGAAGTTGAGGGAAAACTCCGCCAGCACGACGACATGGTGGTGATGGAGCTTGTGGTTTTCCGGCAGAGCTTCGCCAAGCACTACGGAGGAGGACGAGGTGTTGGAGGAGGGAGAGGGCTGCGCCAGGGGAAGGGTGCGGCTGCCCTCTCTCTCCCTCACTATATATAGGGGGAAGGGAGGAGGTGGAGGCGCCCTAGGGTTCCCTAGGGGAGGGGCGGCGGCCACAGGGGAAACCCTAGATGGGTTTGGGCGCCCCCACCCCCTAGGAAACTTGCCCCCCAAGCCGGGAGGGGCGGCTGCCCTAGGGGTGGCGCCCCCACCTCTCCTGGTTACATGAGATGGGGTGGGAGGGGCGCTCAGCCCCTTAGTGGGCTGATGTGCCCTCTCCCCTTGGCCCATAAGGCCCCCCAACGCTTGCCGGGGCCTCCGAAACCCCTTTCGGACACGCTGGTCATCACCTGGTACACCCAAAACAATTCTGGACTCCAATACCCTTCGTCCAATATACCGATCTTCACCTCCGGACCATTCCGGAGCTCCTCGTCATATCCGGGATCTCATCTGGGACTCCGAACAACCTTCGGTAACAACATACTATTTCCCATAACAACTCTAGCGTCACCGAACCTTAAGTGTGTAGACCCTACGGGTTCGGGAACCATGCAGACATGACCGAGACAACTCTCCGGCCAATAAGCAACAGCGGGATCTGGATACCCATGTTGGCTCCCACATGCTCCACGATGATCTCATCGGATGAACCACGATGTCGAGGATTTAATCAATCCCGTATTCAATTCCCTTTGTCCAGCGGTATTGTACTTGCCCGAGATTCGATCGTCGGTATCCGATACCTTGTTCAATCTCGTTACCGGCAAGTCTCTTTACTCGTTCCATAACACATCATCCCGTGATCAACTCCTTGGTCACATTGCGCATATGATGATGTCCTACCGAGTGGGCCCAGAGATACCTCTCTGTCACACGGAGTGACAAATCCCAGTCTCGATTCGTGCCAACCCAACAGACACTTTCGGAGATACCCGTAGTGTACCTTTATAGCCACCCAGTTACGTTGTGACGTTTGGCATACCCAAAGCATTCCTACGGTATCCGGGAGTTGCGCAATCTCATGGTCTAAGGAAATGATACTTGACATTAGAAAAGCTTTAGCATACGAACTACATGATCTTTGTGCTAGGCTTAGGATTGGGTCTTGTCCATCACATGATTCTCCTAATGATGTGATCCCGTTATCAACACCATCCAATGTCCATGGCCAGGAAACCGTAACCATCTAGTGATCAACAAGCTAGTCAACTAGAGGCTTACTAGGGACATGGTTTTGTCTATGTATCCACACATGTATCTGAGTTTCCTATCAATACAATTATAGCATGGATAATAAACGATTATCATGAACAAGGAAATATAATAATAACTAATTTGTTATTGCCTCTAGAGCATATTTCCAACAGTCTGCCACTTGCACTAGAGTCAATAATCTAGTTCACATCGCCATGTGATTAACACTCACAGGTCACATCACCATGTGACCAACATCCAAAGAGTTTACTAGAGTCAATAATCTAGTTCACATCACTATGTGATTAACACTCAATGAGTTCTGGGTTTGATCATGTTGCTTGTGAGAGAGGTTTTAGTCAACGGTTTTGCAACATTCAGATCCGTATGTACTTCGCAAATCTCTACGCTATATTTGGAGCCATTTCAAATAACTGTTCTACTTGGAGCTATTCTAAATTGTTGCTCCATTATACGTATCCGGTATCTCTACTCAGAGCTATCCGGATAGGTGTTAAGCTTGCATCGACGTAACTCTTTATGTCGAACTCTTTATCACCTCCATAACCGAGAAACATATCCTTATTCCTCTAAGGATAATTTTGACCGCTATCTGGTGATCTACTCCTAGATCACCTTTGTACCCTCTTGCCAGACATGTGGCAAGGCACACATCAGGTGCGGTACTCCGCATGGCATACCGTATAGAGCCTATGACAAAAGCATAGGGGACAACCTTCGTCCTTCCTCTTTCTCCTGCCGTGGTCGAGCTTGAAGTCTTAACTTCATACCTTACAACTCAGGCAAGAACTCCTTCTTTGGCTGATCCATCTTGAACACCTTCAAGATCATGTCAAGGTATGTGCTCATTTGAAAGTGCCATTAAGCGTTTTTGATCTATCCTTATAGATCTTGATGCTCAATGTTCAAGTAGCTTAATCCAGGTTTTCCATTGAAAAACACCTTTCAAATAACCCTATATGCTTTCCAGAAATTCTACATCATTTCGGATCAACAATATGTCATCCACATATACTTATCAGAAATGTCATAGTGCTCCCACTCACTTTATTGTAAATACAAGTTTCTAACAAACTTTGTATAAACCCATAAACTTTGATTACTCCATCAAAGTGTATATTCCGACTCCGAGATGCTTGCTCTAGTCCATGGAAGGATCGCTGGAGCTTGCATACCTTTTAGCATCCTTAGGATCGACAAAACCTTTCTGATTGTATCACATACAACCTTTCCTTACGAAAACTGGTAAGGAAACTTGTTTTGACATCCATCTGCCAGATTTCATAAATGCAGCTTATGCTAACATGATTCCGACGGACTTAAGCATCGCTACGGGTGAGAAAATCTCATCGTAGTCAACTACTTGAACTTGTGAAAAACTCTTCACCACAAGTCGAGCTTCATAGACGGTGACATTACCGTCCACGTCCGTCTTCTTCTTAAAATCCACATGTACCTAACAGCCTTACGACCATCAAGTAGTTCTTCCAAAGTCTACACCTTGTTTTCATACATGGATCCTCTCTCGGATTTTATGGCCTCGAGCCAATTTTCGGAATCCGGGCCCACCATCGCTTCTCCATAGCTCATAGGTTCATCATTGTCCAACAACGTGACCTTTAAGGCAGGGTTACCACTTAGAAGTTGTACACACCCTTGTCAACCTATGAGGTTCGATAGTAACTCGATCTGAAGCTTCATGATCATCATCATTAGCTTTCTCTTCAACTGAGGCAGGTGCCACAGAAACATTTTTCCTGTGCTGCACCACTCTCTGGTTGAAGTAAAGGTTCAACAACCTTATCAAGTTCTATCTTCCTCCCACTCAATTCTTTCGAGAGAAACTCTTTCTCGAGAAAGGACCTGATTCTAGAAACAATCCCTATTGCTTTCGGATCCGAGGCAGGAGGTATACCCAACTGTTTTGGGTGTCCTATGAAGATGCATTTATCCGCTTTGGGTTCGAGCTTATCAGCCTGAAACTTTTTCACATAAGCGTCGCGGCCCCAAACCTTTTAAGAAACGACAGCTTAGGTTTCTCTGAACCATAGTTCATACGGTGTCGACTCAAACGGAATTGCGTGGTGCCCTATTTAAAGTGAATGTGGTTGTCTCTAATGCCTAACCCATAAACTATAGTGGTAATTCGATAAGAGACATCATGGTATGCATCATATCCAATAGGGTGCAGTTATGATGTTCGGACACACCATCACACTATGGTGTTCCAGGCTGTATCAGTTGTGAAACCATTTCCACAATGTCTTAATTCTGTGCCAGACTCGTAATTCAATTATTCATCTCTATGATCATATCATAGATATTTTATCCTCTTGTCACGACGATCTTTCAACTTCACTCTGAAATCACTTGAACCTTTCAATAATTCAGACTTGTGATTCATTAAGCAAATATACTTAGCATCTACTTAAATCATCTGTGAAGTAAGAACACAATGATATCCACTACATGCCTCAGCACTCATTGGACTGCACACATCAAGATGTATTACTTCCAACAAGTTGCTTTCTTGTTCCATCTTACTGAAAACGAGGTCTTTCCGTCATCTTGCCCATGTGGTATGATTTGCATGTCTCAAGTGATTCAAAATCTATTGGAAATATGCCCTAGAGGCAATAATAAAAGGTTTATTATTATATTTCCTTGTTCATGATAATTGTCTTTTATTCATGCTATAATTGTGTTATCCGGAAATCGTAATACATGTGTGAATAAGAGACACCAACATGTCCCTAGTAAGCCTCTAGTTGACTAGCTCGTTGATCAACAGATAGTCATGGTTTCCTGACTATGGACATTGGATGTCATTGATAACGAGATCACATCATTAGGAGAATGATGTGATGGACAAACCCCAATCCTAAACATAGCACAAGATCGTATAGTTCGTTTGCTAGAGTTTTCCAATGTCAAGTATCCTTTCCTTAGACCATGAGATCGTGTAACTCCCGGACACCGTAGGAGTGCTTTGGGTGTACCAAACGTCACAACGTAACTGGGTGACCATAAAGGTATACTACGGGTATCTCCGAAAGTGTCAGTTGGGTTGACACGGATCAAGACTGGGATTTGTCACTCCGTATGACGAAGAGGTATCACTGGGTCCACTCGGTAATGCATCATCATTATGACCTCAAAGTGACCAAGTGTTTGGTCACGGGATCATGCATTACGGTACGAGTAAAGTGACTTGCCGGTAACGAGATTGAACGAGGTATTGGGATACCGACGATCGAATCTCGGGCAAGTAACATACCGATTGACGAAGGGAATTGTATACGGGGTTGCTTGAATCCTCGACATCGTGGTTCATCCGATGAGATCATCGAGGAGCATGTGGGAGCCAACATGGGTATCCAGATCCCGCTATTGGTTATTGACCGGAGAGCGATCTCGGTCATGTCTACATGTCTCCCGAACCCGTAGGGTCTACACACTTAAGGTTCGGTGACGCTAGGGTTGTAGGGATATGTATATGTAGTAACCCGAATATTGTTCGGAGTCCCGGATGAGATCCCGGATGTCACGAGGAGTTTCGGAATGGTCCAGAGGTAAAGAATTATATATAGGAAGTGCTATTTCGGCTATCGGGACAAGTTTCGGGGTCACCGGTATTGTACTGGGACCACCGGAAGGGTCCTGGGGGTCCACCGGGTGGGGCCACCTATCCCGGAGGGCCCCATGGGCTGAAGTGGGAAGGGATCCAGCACAAAGTGGGCTGGGGCGCCACTTCCCCCTAGGGCCCATGCGCCTAGGGTGGGGAAACCCTAAAGGGGGGGCGCCCCCTTGCTTGGGGGGCAAGCCCCCCACCCCTTGGCCGCCGCCCCCCTAGGAGATTGCATCTCCTAGGGCCGCCGCCCCCCTAGGCCCCCTATATATAGTGGGGGGGGAGGGAGGGCATCTAACCTACGCCATTGGTGCCTCCCTCTCCCTCTCCAACACCTCCTCCTTCTCCATAGAGCTTGGCGAAGCCCTGCCGGAGTACTGCAGCTCCAACACCACCACGCCGTAGTGCTGCTGCTGGAGCCATCTTCCTCAACCTCTCCTTCCCCCTTGCTGGATCAAGAAGGAGGAGACGTTATGCTGACCGTACGTGTGTTGAACGCGGAGGTGCCGTCCGTTCGGCGCTAGGATCTCCGGTGATTTGGATCACGTCGAGTACGACTCCCTCATCCCCGTTCTTTGAACGCTTCCGCTCGCGATCTGCAAGGTACGTAGATGCATCCAACCACTCTTTGCTAGATGAACTCATAGATGGATCTTGGTGAAACCGTAGGAAATTTTTTGTTTTCTGCAACGTTCCCCAATAGTGGCATCATGAGCTAGGTCTAGGCGTAGTTCTCTATGCACGAGTAGAACACAATTTGTTGTGGGCGTTGATGTTGTCAACTTTCTTGCCGCTACTAGTCTTATCTTGCTTCAATGGTATTGTGGGATGAAGCGGCCCGGACCAACCTTACACGTACGCTTACGTGAGACCGGTTCCACCGACTGACATGCACTAGTTGCATAAGGTGGCTGGCGGGTGTCTGTCTCTCCCACTTTAGTTGGAGCGGATTCGATGAAAAGGGTCCTTATGAAGGGTAAATAGAAGTTGACAAATCACGTTGTGGCTTTCACGTAGGTAAGAAAACGTTCTTGCTAGAACCCTATTGCAGCCACGTAAAACATGCAACAACAATTAGAGGACGTCTAACTTGTTTTTGCAGCAAGTGTTTTGTGGTGTGATATGGCCAAAGTTGTGATGAATGATGAATGATATATATGTGATGTATGAGATGTTCATGCTATTGTAATAGGAATCACGACTTGCATGTCGATGAGTATGACAACCGGCAGGAGCCATAGGAGCTGTCTTTATTTTTGTATGACCTGCGTGTCATTGAGAAACGCCATGTAAATTACTTTACTTTATTGCTAAACGCGTTAGCCATAGTAGTAGAAGTAATAGTTGGCGAGCAACTTCATGGAGACATGATGATGGAGATCATGATGATGGAGATCATGGTGTCATGCCGGTGACAAGATGATCATGGAGCCCCAAGATGGAGATCAAAGGAGCTATGTGATATTGGCCATATCATGTCACTATTATTATTTGATTGCATGTGATTTTTATCATGTTTTTGCATCTTGTTTTCTTAGAACGACGGTAGTAAATAAGATGATCCCTCATAATAATTTCAAGAAAATGTTCCCCCTAACTGTGCACCGTTGCGACAGTTCGTTGTTTCGAAGCACCACGTGATGATCGGGTGTGATAGATTCCAACGTTCACATACAACGGGTGTAAGACAGATTTACACATGCAAACACTTAGGTTGACTTGACGAGCCTAGCATGTACAGACATGGCCTCGGAACATAGAAGACCGAAAGGTCGAGCATGAGTTGTATAGAAGATACGATCAACATGAAGATGTTCACCGATGTTGACTAGTCCGTCTCACGTGATGATCGGACACGGCCTGGTTGACTCGGATCATGTTATACTTAGATGACTGGAGGGATGTCTATCTAAGTGGGAGTTCATTGAATAATTTGATCAGATGAACTTAATTATCATGAACTTAGTCTAAAATATTTACAATATGTCTTGTAGATCAACTGGCCAACGTAGTCCTCAACTTCAATGCGTTCCTAGAGAAAACCAAGTTGAAAGACGATGGCAGCAACTACACGGACTGGGTCCGGAACCTGAGGATCATCCTCATAGCTGCCAAGAAAGATTATGTCCTACAAGCACCGCTGGGTGACGCACCTGTTCTCCCTGCAGAACAAGACGTTATGAAGGCTTGGCAGGCACGTACCGATGACTACTCCCTCGTTCAGTGCGGCATGCTTTACAGCTTAGAGCCGGGACTCTAAAAACGTTTTGAGAGACACGGAGCATATGAGATGTTCCAAGAGCTGAAAATGGTTTTCCAAGCTCATGCCCGGGTTGAGAGATATCAAGTCTCCGACAAGTTCTTCAGCTGTAAGATGGAGGAAAACAGTTCTGTCAGTGAGCACATACTCACTATGTCTGGGTTGCATAACCGCTTGACTCAGCTGGGAGTTAATCTCCCAGATGACGCGGTCATTGACAGAATCCTTCAGTCGATTCCACCGAGCTACAAGAGCTTTGTGATGAACTTCAATATGCAGGGGATGGAAAAGACCATTCCTGAAGTATTTTCTATGCTGAAATCAGCAGAGGTAGAAGTCAAAAAGGAACATCAAGTGTTGATGGTGAATAAAACCACTAAGTTCAAAAAGGGCAAGGGTAAGAAGAACTTCAAGAAGGACGGCAAGGGAGTTGCCGCGCCCGGCAAGCAAGCTGCCGGGAAGAAGCCAAAGAATGGACCCAAGCCCGAGACTGAGTGTTTTTATTGCAAGGGAAGTGGTCACTGGAAGCGGAACTGCCCCAAATACTTAGCGGACAAGAAGGCCGGCATCACAAAAGGTATATGTGATATACATGTAATTGATGTGTACCTTACCAGTACTCGTAGTAGCTCTTGGGTATTTGATACCGGTGCAGTTGCTCACATTTGTAACTCAAAGCAGGAGCTTCGGAATAAGCGGAGACTGGCGAAGGACGAGGTGACGATGCGCGTCGGGAATGGTTCCAAGGTCGATGTGATCGCCGTCGGCACGCTACCTCTACATTTACCTACGGGATTAGTTTTAAACCTCAAGAATTGTTATTTAGTGCCAGCTTTGAGCATGAACATTGTATCGGGATCTCGTTTAATACGAGATGGCTACTCATTTAAATCCGAGAATAATGGTTGTTCTATTTATATATGAGAGATATGTTTTATGGTCATGCTCCGATGGTGAATGGTTTATTCTTAATGAATCTCGAGCGTAATGCTACACATATTCATAGTGTGAGTACCAAAAGATGTAAGGTTGATAATGATAGTCCCACATACTTGTGGCACTGCCGCCTTGGTCACATAGGTGTCAAACGCATGAAGAAGCTCCATGAAGATGGACTTTTAGAGTCTCTTGATTACGAATCATTTGACACGTGCGAACCATGCCTCATGGGTAAAATGACCAAGACTCCGTTCTCAGGAACAATGGAGCGAGCAACCAACTTATTGGAAATCATACATACTGATGTGTGCGGTCCAATGAGTGTTGAGGCTCACAGTGGCTATCGTTATGTTCTCACCCTCACTGATGACTTGAGTAGATATGGGTATATCTATTTGATGAAACACACGTCTGATACCTTTGAAAAGTTCAAGGAATTTCAGAGTGAGGTTGAAAATCAACGTGACAGGAAAATCAAGTTCCTACGATCAGATCGTGGAGGAGAATACTTGAGTCACGAATTTGGCACACACACTTAAGGAAATGTGGAATAGTTTCACAACTCACGCCGCCTGGAACACCTCAGCGTAATGGTGTGTCCGAACGTCGTAATCGCACTCTATTAGATATGGTGCGATCTATGATGTCTCTTACCGATTTACCGCTATCTTTTTGGGGCTATGCTTTAAAGACTGCCGCATTCACTTTAAATAGGGCTCCGTCGAAATCCTTTGAGACGACACCGTATGAATTATGGTTTGGGAAGAAACCTAAGCTGTCGTTTCTAAAAGTTTGGGGATGCGATGCTTATGTCAAGAAACTTCAACCTGAAAAGCTCGAACCCAAGTCGGAAAAATGTGTCTTCATAGGATACCCTAAAGAAACTATTGGGTATACCTTCTACCTCAGATCCGAAGGCAAGATCTTTGTTGCCAAGAATGGATCCTTTCTAGAGAAAGAGTTTCTCTCGAAAGAAGTAAGTGGGAGGAAAGTAGAACTTGATGAAGTATTACCTCTTGAACCGGAAAATAGCGCAACTCAAGAAAATGTTCCTGAGGTGTCTGCACCGACTAGAGAAGAAGTTAATGATCAAGTTGCTACTGAAATTCGTAGGTCCACAAGGACACGTTCCGCACCAGAGTGGTACGGCAACCCTGTCTTGGAAATCATGTTGTTAGACAACGGTGAACCTTTGAACTATGAAGAAGCGATGGCGGGCCCGGATTCCGACAAATGGCTGGAAGCCATGAAATCCGAGATAGGATCCATGTATGAAAACGAAGTATGGACTTTGACTGACTTGCCCGTTGAGCAGCGAGCCATAGAAAATAAATGGATCTTTAAGAAGAAGACAGACGCGGATGGTAATGTGACCATCTATAAAGCTCGGCTTGTCGCTAAGGGTTATCGACAAGTTCAAGGGGTTGACTACGATGAGACTTCCTCACCGGTAGCGAAGCTAAAGTCCGTCCGAATCATGTTAGCAATTGCCGCATTCTACGATTATGAGATATGGCAAATGGACGTCAAAACGGCATTCCTTAATGGTTTCCTTAAGGAAGAATTGTATATGATGCAGCCGGAAGGTTTTGTCGATCCTAAGAATGCTGACAAGGTGTGCAAGCTCCAACGCTCGATTTATGGGCTGGTGCAAGCATCTCGGAGTTGTAACATTCACTTTGATGAGATGATCAAAGCGTTTGGGTTTACACAGACTTATGGAGAAGCCTGCGTTTACAAGAAAGTGAGTGGGAGCTCTGTAGCATTTCTCATATTATATGTAGATGACATACTTTTGATGGGAAATGATATAGAACTCTTGGACAACATTAAGGCCTACTTGAATAAGAGTTTTTTAATGAAGGACCTTGGAGAAGCTGCTTATATATTAGGCATCAAGATCTATAGAGATAGATCGAGACGCCTCATAGGTCTTTCACAAAGCACATACCTTGATAAGATATTGAAGAAGTTCAATATGGATCAGTCTAAGAAGGGGTTCTTACCTGTGTTACAAGGTGTGAAATTGAGCTCAGCTCAATGTCCGACCACGGCAGAAGATATAGAAGAGATGAGTGTCATCCCCTATGAGTCAGCCATAGGTTCTATTATGTATGCCATGCTGTGTACCAGACCTGATGTAAACCTTGCCGTAAGTTTGGTAGGAAGGTACCAAAGTAATCCCGGCAAGGAACACTGGACAGCGGTCAAGAATATCCTGAAGTACCTGAAAAGGACTAAGGAAATGTTTCTCATTTATGGAGGTGATGAAGAGCTCATTGTAAAGGGTTACGTCGACGCTAGATTCGACACAGATCTGGATGACTCTAAGTCACAAACCGGATACGTGTACATTTTGAATGGTGGGGCGGTAAGCTGGTGCAGTTGCAAGAAGAGCGTCATGGCGGGATCTACATGTGAAGCGGAGTACATGGCAGCCTCGGAGGCAGCACATGAAGCAATTTGGGTGAAGGAGTTCATCACCGACCTAGGAGTCATACCCAATGCGTCGGGGCCGATCAAGCTCTTCTGTGACAACACTGGAGCTATTGCACTTGCCAAGGAGCCCAGGTTTCACAAGAAGACAAGGCACATCAAGCGTCGCTTCAACTCCATTCGTGAAAATGTTCAAGATGGAGACATAGATATTTGTAAAGTACATACGGACCTGAATGTAGCAGATCCGTTGACTAAACCTCTCCCTAGAGCAAAACATGATCAACACCAGAATTCCATGGGTGTTCAATTCATCACAATGTAACTAGATTATTGACTCTAGTGCAAGTGGGAGACTGTTGGAAATATGCCCTAGAGGCAATAATAAAAGGTTATTATTATATTTCCTTGTTCATGATAATTGTCTTTTATTCATGCTATAATTGTGTTATCCGGAAATCGTAATACATGTGTGAGTAACAGACACCAACATGTCCCTAGTAAGCCTCTAGTTGACTAGCTCGTTGATCAACACATAGTCATGGTTTCCTGACTATGGACATTGGATGTCATTGATAACAAGATCACATCATTAGGAGAATGATGTGATGGACAAGACCCAATCCTAAACATAGCACAAGATCGTATAGTTCGTTTGCTAGAGTTTTCCAATGTCAAGTATCCTTTCCTTAGACCATGAGATCGTGTAACTCCCAGACACCGTAGGAGTGCTTTGGGTGTACCAAACGTCACAACGTAACTGGGTGACCATAAAGGTATACTGCGGGTATCTCCTAAAGTGTCTGTTGGGTTGACACGGATCAAGACTGGGATTTGTCACTCCGTATGACGGAGAGGTATCACTGGGCCCACTCGATAATGCATCATCATTATGAGCTCAAAGTGACCAAGTGTTTGGTCACGGGATCATGCATTACGGTACGAGTAAAGTGACTTGCCGGTAACGAGATTGAACGAGGTATTGGGATACCGACGATCGAATCTCGGGCAAGTAACATACCGATTGACGAAGGGAATTGTATACGGGGTTGCTTGAATCCTCGACATCGTGGTTCATCGGATGAGATCATCGAGGAGCATGTGGGAGCCAACATGGGTATCCAGATCCCGCTGCTGGTTATTGACCGGAGAGCGATCTCGGTCATGTCTACATGTCTCCCGAACCCGTAGGGTCTACACACTCAAGGTTCGGTGACGCTAGGGTTGTAGGGATATGTATATGCAGTAACCAGAATATTGTTCGGAGTCCCGGATGAGATCCTGGATGTCACGAGGAGTTCCAGAATGGTCCGGAGGTAAAGAATTATATATATGAAGTGCTATTTCGGCTATCGGGACAAGTTTCGGGGTCACCGGTATTGTACTGGGGACCACTGGAAGGGTCCGGGGGTCCACCGGGTGGGGCCACCTATCCCGAAGGGCCCCATGGGCTGAAGTGGGAAGGGATCCAGCCCAAAGTGGGCTGGGGCGCCACTTCCCCCTAAGGCCGATGCGCCTAGGGTGGGGAAACCATAAAGGGGGGGCGCCCCCTTGCTTGGGGGGCAAGCCCCCCACCCCTTGGCCGCCGCCCCCCTAGGAGATTGCATCTCCTAGGGCCGGCGCCCCCCTAGGCCCCCTATATATAGTGGGGGGAGGGAGGGCATCTGACCTATGCCATTGGTGCCTCCCTCTCCCTCTCCAACACCTCCTCCTTCTCCATAGAGCTTGGCGAAGCCCTGCCGGAGTACTGCAGCTCCAACACCACCACCCCCTCGTGCTGCTGCTGGAGCCATCTTCCTCAACCTCTCCTTCCCCCTTGCTGGATCAAGAAGGAGGAGACGTTACGCTGACCGTATGTGTGTTGAACGCGGAGGTGCCGTCCGTTCGGCGCTAGGATCTCCGGTGATTTGGATCACGTCGAGTACAACTCCCTCATCCCCGTTCTTTGAACGCTTCCGCTTGCGATCTACAAGGTACGTAGATGCATCCAACCACTCGTTGCTAGATGAACTCATAGATGGATCTTGGTGAAACCGTAGGAAAATTTTTGTTTTCTGCAACGTTCCCCAACAAAATCAAGTGAGCCCAAACTATCCATCAACATGGAGCTTCTTCATGCGTTTTATACCAATATGACTCAAATTGCAGTGCCACAAGTATGTGGTAATATCATTACTATCTTATATTTTTGGCATGAACATGTGTATCACTACGATCGGGATTCAATGAACCATTCATTTCAGGTGCAAGACCATTGAAGGTATTATTCAAATAAACAGAGTAACCATTATTCTCCTTAAATGAATAACCGTATTGCGATAAACATAATCAAATCATGTCTACGCTCAACGCAAACACCAAATAACAATTATTTAGGTTTAACACCAATCCCGATGGTAGATGGAGCGTGCGATGTTTGATCACATCAACCTTGGAAACTCTTCCAACACATATCGTCGTCTCACCTTTGGCTAGTCTCCGTTTATTCTGTAGCCTTTTATTTCGAGTTACTAACACTTAGCAACCGAACCGGTATCTAATACCCTGCTGCTACTAGGAGTACTAGTAAAGTACACATTTAATATAATGTATGTCCAATACATACTTCTGTCAACCTTGCCAGCCTTCTCATCTACCAAGTATCTAGGGTGGTTCTGCTTCAGTGACCGTTCCCCTTTATTACAGAAGTACTTAGTCTCGGGCTTGGGTTCAACCTTGGGTTTCTTCACTAGAGCAACTGATTTGTTGTTTCATGAAGTATCCCTTTTTTTGCCCTTGCCCTTCTTGAAACTAGTGGTTTTACTAACCATCAACAATTGATGCTCCTATTTGATTTCTACTTTCGCGGTGTCGCGAATAGCTCAAGGATCATATCTATCCCTGATATGTTATAGTTCATCACGAAGCTCTAGTAGCTTGGTGGCAGTGACTTTGGATAACCATCACTATCTCATCTGGAAGATTAACTCCCACTTGATTCAAGCGATTGTTGTACTCATACAATCTGAGCACATGCTCAATGATTGAGATTTTCTCCTTAGTTTGCAGGCTTAAGAAACTTGTCAAAGGTCTCATACCTCTTGACGTGGGCACTAACCTAAAATCCCAATCTCAGTCCTTGGAATATCTCATATGTTCTGCGATGTTTCAAAAACGTCTTTGGTGCCTCAATTCTAAACCATTTAGCATTACGTACTGAACTATCATGTAGTCATCAAAACGTGTATGTCAGATGTTCGCAACATCCATAACCGACGTTCGAGGTTCAGCTCACCGAGTGGTGCATTAAGGACATAATCCTTCTGCGTAGCAATGAGGAAAATCCTCAGTATACGGACCCAGTCCGCATAATTGCTACCATCAACTTTCAACTAAATTTTCTCTAGGAACATATCTAAAACAGTAGAACTAAAGCGTGGGCTTCGACATAATTTGCAAAGTCCTTTTGACTATGTTCATGATAATTGAGTTCATCTGATTATTTCATGGACTCCCACTCAGATAGACATCCCTCTAGTCATCTAAGTGATACATGATCCGAATCGACTAGGCCGTGTCCGATCATCACGTGAGACGGACTAGTCATCATCGGTGAACATCTCATGTTGATCGCATCTTCTATACGACTCATGTTCGACCTTTCGGTCCTCCATGTTCCGAGGCCATGTTTGTACATGCTAGGCTCGTCAAGTTAACCTAAGTGTTTCGCATGTGTTCCGAGGCCATGTCTGTACATGCTAGGCTCGTCAACACCCGTTGTATTCAAACATAGGAATCTATCACACCCGATCATCACGTGGTGCTTTGAAACGACGAACCTTCGCAACGTTGCACAGTTAGGGAGAACACTTTTCTTGAAATTTTAGTGAGGGATCATCTTATTTAAGCTATCGTCGTTCTAAGCAAATAAGATGTAAAAACATGATAAACATCACATGCAATCAAATAGTGACATGATATGGCCATCATCACTTTGCTCCTTTTGATCTCCATCTTCGGGGCTCCATGATCATCATCGTCACCGGCATGACACCATGATCTCCATCATCATGATCTCCATCATCGTGTCTTCATGAAGTTGTCTCGCCAACTATTACTTCTACTACTACAGCTAACGGTTAGCAATAAAGTAAAGTAATTACATGACGTTTATGTTGACACGCAGGTCATAAATAAATTAAGACAACTCCTATGGATCCTGCTGGTTGTCATACTCATCGACATGCAAGTCATGATTCCTATTACAAGAACATGATCATCTCATACATCACATATATCATTCATCACATCCTTTGGCCACATCACATCACAAAACACTTGCTGCAAAAACAAGTTAGACGTCCTCTAATTGTTGTTGCAAGTTTTTTACGTGGATGCTATAGGTTGCTAGCAAGAACGTTTCTTACCTACGCCAAAACCACAACGTGAATTGCCAATTTCTATTTACCCTTCATAAGGACCCTGTTCATCGAATCCGATCCGACTAAAGTGGGAGAGACAGACACCCGCCAGCCACCTTATGCAACTAGTGCATGTCAGTCGGTGGAACCGGTCTCACGTAAGCGTACGTGTAAGGTTGGTCCGGGCCGCTTCATCCCACAATGCCGCCGAATCAAGATAAGACTAGTAACAGCAAGTAAATTGACAAAATCGACGCCCACAACTACTTTGTGTTCTTCTCGTGCATAGAAACTACGCATAGACCTAGCTCATGATGCCACTGTTGGGGATCGTAGCAGAAATTCAAAATTTTCTACGCCAACACCAAGATCAATCTATGGAGTAATCTAGCAATGAGGGAAGGAGAATGTATCTACATACCCTTGTAGATCGCTAAGCGGAAGCGTTCAAGTGAACGGGGTTGATGGAGTCGTACTCGTCGTGATCCAAATCACCGATGATCCTAGTGCCGAACGGACGGCACCTCCGCGTTCAACACACGTACAGCCCGGGGACGTCTCCTCCTTCTTGATCCAGCAAGGGGAGAGGAGAAGTTGAGGAAAACTCCGCCAGCATGACGGCATGGTGGTGATGGAGCTTGTGGTTTTCCGGCAGAGCTTCGCCAAGCACTACGGAGGAGGACGAGGTGTTGGAGGAGGGAGAGGGCTGCGCCAGGGGAAGGGTGCGGCTGCCCTCTCTCTCCCTCACTATATATAGGGGGAAGGGAGGAGGGGGAGGCGCCCTAGGGTTCCCTAGGGGAGGGGCGGCGGCCACAGGGGAAACCCTAGATGGGTTTGGGCGCCCCCACCCCCTAGGAAACTTGCCCCCCAAGCCGGTAGGGGCGGCTGCCCTAGGGGTGGCGCCCCCACCTCTCCTGATTACGTGAGATGGGGTGGGAGGGGCGCTCAGCCCCTTAGTGGGCTGATGTGCCCTCTCCCCTTGGCCCATAAGGCCCCCCAACGCTTGCCGGGGCCTCCGAAACCCCTTTCGGACACGCTGGTCATCACCTGGTACCCCCGGAACAATTCCGGACTCCAACACCCTTCGTCCAATATACCGATCTTCACCTCCGGACCATTCCGGAGCTCCTCGTCATGTCCGGGATCTCATTCGGGACTCCGAACAACCTTCGGTAACCACATACTATTTCCCATAACAACTCTAGCGTCACCGAACCTTAAGTGTGTAGACCCTACGGGTTCGGGAACCATGCAGACATGACCGAGACAACTCTCCGGCCAATAACTAACAGCGGGATCTGGATACCCATGTTGGCTCCCACATGCTCCATGATGATCTCATCGGATGAACCACGATGTCGAGGATTTAATCAATCCCGTATTCAATTCCCTTTGTCCAGCGGTATTGTACTTGCCCGAGATTCGATCGTCGGTATCCGATACCTTGTTCAATCTCATTACCGGCAAGTCTCTTTACTCGTTCCGTAACACATCATCTCGTGATCAACTCCTTGGTCACATTGCGCATATGATGATGTCCTACCGAGTGGGCCCAGAGATACCTCTCTGTCACACGGAGTGACAAATCCCAGTCTCGATTCGTGCCAACCCAACAGACACTTTCGGAGATACCCGTAGTGTATCTTTATAGCCACCCAGTTACGTTGTGACGTTTGGCACACCCAAAGCATTCCTACGGTATCCGGGAGTTGCACAATCTCATGGTCTAAGGAAATGATACTTGACATTAGAAAAGCTTTAGCATATGAACTACACGATCTTTGTGCTAGGCTTAGGATTGGGTCTTGTCCATCACATGATTCTCCTAATGATGTGATCCCGTTATCAACGATATCCAATGTCCATGGCCAGGAAACCGTAACCATCTATTGATCAACGAGCTAGTCAACTAGAGGCTTACTAGGGACATGGTGTTGTCTATGTATCCACACATGTATCTGAGTTTCCTATCAATACAATTATAGCATGGATAATAAATGATTATCATGAACAAGGAAATATAATAATAACTAATTTGTTATTGCCTCTAGAGCATATTTCCAACACATATACACTGGTTGTCAAAGTAGGCGACCAACGCAAATAAACTCCGCGGCAGAACAAGTCCAGAACTGAAACCACTTCAGAAGAGCTCAAGAAACAATATCCTGGGTACCCATAATGCTGGCAAGATGCTTAGCAAGCTTATTAACTTTCTCTTGTTTGGCGCTTAAATCCTCCAGCACTTACTGTTGCACCAGAAAGTATGCATCTGAATTCTGCAGGGACTTCCTCAGTCCTTCAGCTTCCTGTCGCATAACATCCGATCGATGTCTTTCAACTTGAAGTTGAGACTCAAGAAGCCAAACTGATTCAGGTAGCGATTTCGAAGAGCTGGTGCCAGCAGTAGTAGCCAGTAACTCAAACACTACATCAAGACAAGACTTTGTGGTTGTCTGAGTGTCTTCAATATAGTTTTTATCAGCTTTCTTGGAGACCAACATGGATGTCTCACTATCTTGAACCTTATCTGCATTACTTCCTTTACCATTGCATAACGGGGTACTCTTCTCCAATATTTTATCCGCGTTCTAAAAGAGAAACAAACAAACACATCACAGGTTTACAATGTAGTATATGAAACTCATTTTGGTAAATCAGTTCAGTAGTAAGGTGGACAGGATAACAACATGAAACAAACATATATCTATGTAGTATGGTCACTGTATGGTCTATATCATTCTAGTTTATGTTGCCAAATCAAGATAGATACAGTTCGAATCCTATCTATTTAAGACAAAGCAGCATATACAGAGTATAAGTGTGGGAAACTACACAGCAATAACAACACTTGTAATGTGCATGGCATGAGAACATACTTGTTTATTCAATTGAAACTAAAATCAACATAGAGCAAGTTACAACAGTAAACATGTTAAAGAAACAGGTTTAAAACATACCTGTTGCACCATTGGAGTTTCAATTGCATCCTTCAAATTTGAAATTAGTTGGTATGAGTAAATACAGTGATGCAAGAGCAAAGTAGTATGAACCATAGCTACGGAACCTAACCTGAGAACAATTTCTTCTGCTTTAAGCATTGACTTGGGGTTCAGAGTGGTGGTCCTCGTGCTTTGGGCATTGCAGTTGCCTTACTAACTGCTCGTGTTCGGGTGCTTTGTGGTGGAGATGGTGTTGTGTCAACTGGAACTGGGTTACTATCTGTTGGGGTTGGGGTTAGAAGGGGTGTAGCTGGTTCTCTGTCCAACTGGGTAGGGGTACAATCTGCGTGAGTCTGGGTTATGTGTGGTGGGGCTGGTGTTGGAAATATGCCCTAGAGGCAATAATAAAATGATTATTATATTTCCTTGTTCATGATAATTGTCTATTATTCATGCTATAATTGTGTTATCCGGAAATCGTAATACATGTGTGAATACATAGACCACAACGTGTCCCTAGTGAGCCTCTAGTTGACTAGCTCGTTGATCAACAGATATTCATGGTTTCCTGACTATGGACATTGGATGTCATTGATAACGGGATCACATCATTAGGAGAATGATGTGATGGACAAGACCCAAACCTAAGCATAGCACAAAGATCGTGTAGTTAATTTGCTAGAGCTTTTCCAATGTCAAGTATCATTTCCTTAGACCATGAGATTGTGCAACTCCCGGATACCGTATGAGTGCTTTGGGTGTGCCAAACGTCACAACGTAACTGGGTGACTATAAAGGTGCACTACGGGTATCTCCAAAAGTGTCTGTTGGGTTGGCATGAATCGAGACTGGGATTTGTCACTCCTTATGACCGAGAGGTATCTCTGGGCCCACTCGGTAATGCATCATCATAATGAGCTCAATGTGACCAAGGGGTTGGTCACGGGATCATGCATTACGGTACGAGTAAAGTGACTTGCCGGTAACGAGATTGAACAAGGTATTGGGATACCGACGATCGAGTCTCGGGCAAGTAAGGTGCCGATTGACAAAGGGAATTGTATACGGGATTGATTGAATCCTCGACATCGTGGTTCATCCGATGAGATCATCGAGGAGCATGTGGGAGCCAACATGGGTATCCAGATCCCGCTGTTGGTTATTGACCAAAGAGGCGTCTCGGTCATGTATGCGTGTCTCCCGAACCCGTAGGGTCTACACACTTAAGGTTCAGTGACGCTAGGGTTGTAGAGATATTAGTATGCAGTAACCCGAAAGTTGTTCAGAGTCCTGGATGAGATCTCGGACATCACGAGGAGTTCTGGAATAGTCCGGAGGTAAAGATTTATATATAGGAAGTCAAGTTTTGGCCATCGGGAAAGTTTTGGGGGTAATCGGTATTGTACCGGGACCACCGGAAGGGTCCCGGGGGTCCACCGGGTGGGGCCACCTATCCCGAAGGGACCCATGGGCTGAAGTGGGAGGGGAACCAGCCCCTGGTGGGCTGGTGCGCCCCCCTTGGGCCTTCCCTGCGCCTAGGGTTGGGAAACCCTAGGGGTGGGGGCGCCCCCACTTGGCTTGGGGGGGGGGGGGGAAGCCACCCCTTAGCCGTCGCCCCCCTTGGAGATTGCATCTCCTAGGGCTGGCGCGCCCCCAAGGCCCCTATATAAAGAGGGGGGAGGGAGGGCAGCCACACCCTTGCCCCTGGCGCTTCCCTCTCCCTCCCGTAACACCTCTCCCTCTCGTTGGCGCTTGGCGAAGCCCTGCCAAGACTCTGCTGCATCCACCACCAGCCGTCGTGCTGCTGGATCTCCGTCAACCTCTCCTTCCCCCTTGCTGGATCAAGAAGGAGGAGACATCTTCCCCAACCGTACGTGTGTTGAACGCGGAGGTGCCGTCCGTTCGGCGCTAGGATCATCAGTGATTTGGATCACGACGAGTACGACTCCATCAACCCCATTCACTTGAACGCTTCCGCTCGCGATCTACAAGGGTATGTAGATGCACTCCTATTCCCCTCGTTGCTAGAATACTCCATAGACTGATCTTGGTGATGCATAAAAAAATTTAAATTCTGCTACGATCCCCAACAACTGGTTCTTGGGCAAGTACAACCGTGGTTCTATCTGCATCGACAGGTAGCACGATCTTTTCTGAAGACCGTGTTTTTACTCCCACAGATACTGCCATCACCCCCTCCAATTGAAATGGCTGATAAACAAGAAAAGTAATTGAATGTACAGACATTGTAAGATAGACAAGTGCAACGGATAGTAGGGAAGAAAACAGGGCATGAAATAATTCACATTTATGTTGTCTAACCAAATAGAATAGCAAGACATAATTTCACATATATGATGGCTAATTAAACAGGATAGCATGACACAATTTTATATGTATGATGGCTAACTAAACAGGATAGAATGACATACTTCAAAATATGATGACTATGTAAATAGGATGACATGATATAACTATACGATGTGTCTATTAAAGTGGTTGGCATGCCATAAATCACAAACATGTCGTCGATGGAAACATGATGGCATGATATAATTCACAGATAGAATGACATAATTCAAAATATGATGACTATGTAAACAAGATGAAATGATATAACTATATTATGTCTTTAGAAAATGGGTTGGCATGCCATAATTCAGATACATACTGTCTATGTAAACATCTTGGCATGATATAATTCAAATATTTGATTTATATACTAAGCAAGTGAGCAGAGGGCAATCGCATATATGATGTGTCAACTAAGGATATGACATTCAATATTGTGTATATGATGTAAAAACTAAGCATTGCAATACAACATGTGCATGATATGAGTAATATAACCCTGCCAAGTTTAAGCATACACCTTAGGGGGATATTAGGACTGGTCATTTTCCTCTGAATCCTCCTCTGAAGAGCTATCTGTAACCAGCAAGATATCTGCTTCAGCAGGTAGCATTGTCTGCTCTGAAGACCTTGTTTTCACTCCAGATTTCTCCATCACCAATTCAAATGGCTGATGCACATGAAGAGTAGTTGAATATACAAACATTGTCGACAAATGCAACGAGAAATACAAAAAAGGACTGCATGATATAATTCACATATATGACGCTTGGCTAAACAGCATGGCATTGCATAATTCACATATATATAATGTCTTGCAACAAGATAGCATTGCATAATTCACATATATAACGTCTTGCAACAAGATGGCATCGCATAATTCACATATATGGTAATTAGACACTAAACAGGTGGCATTCACACAAAGCATGTCGAAACTAAGCAAATGACATAGCAATGCAAGATACCATACGCACGATATGAGCAACATAACCCTACCAAGTTAGAGCATGCACCTCGGGGGGGGGGGGGATAGGACTGGTCATCTGTCTCTGAATCCTCCTCTGAGGAGCTATCCGTAACTATCAAGACATGCGCTTCGTCAGATATCATTGTCTGCTCTGAAGACCTTGTTTCCACTTCAGATTTTTCCATGACTGTGTCGAATGGCTGATGCACAGGAAGAGTAATTGAATGTACTAACATTGTTGACAAATTTAACACATAATAAAAAAATGATGGCATGATATAATTCACATATAAGATGACTGGCTAACCAGGGTGGCATTGCAAAATCTACATATATGATGCCTGGCTTCCATGACCGTGCCGAATGGCTGATGCACAGGAAGAGTAATTGAATGTACTAAAATTGTTGACAAATTTAACACGTAATAAAAATGATGGCATGCTATAATTCACATATAAGATGACTGGCTAACCAGGGTGACATTGCAAAATCTACATATATGATGCCTGGCTAAACAAGATGGCATTGCATGATTCACATATACGATAAAGAAACTAAACAGATGGCATTGACACAAAGCATGTCTAAACTAAGCAGATGACATATTTGATGTATACAGTAAGCAATGCAAGGCACCATATGCATGATATTACCAACATCAGCATGCCAAGTTAGAGCGAAGACCTCAGGGGGTAAATATGAGTGGTCTTCTTCTTCTGAATCCCCCTCAAAACAGTTATCTTCCTCTTGATTACGATCCGAAATGGGTGGAGGGGGGCTGCCTTTGTGCCCACCATGGAGCGACGTCTGCATGAAATTTTATTTCCATGCAAGGCTCGTCTCTTTTGCCCTACATGTTTAGTTCCATTGTGTACAATAATTGACATGCATAGGAATAAAATATAGTGAGATTATGTAAGGAGTGCATGCACAAATTCAGAGTGATGGTAGCAAACTGTAGATAGACCCAAAACCAATGATAGCAGGCAGATAATAGCTTTAGTTAAAAAATACAGAGAATGGCTCCTTCAATGTTTGTTGCACCCAACATGAAACTCATAGTAGACACCCGAGATTAACCAGATGGTAGACAGATAGTACTGATTGTTGCCCCAATATGTACCCCACAACCATTTAAAAACTCAAGTTTCAACATTAGTTTGGACCCAACTCGGAGTCTAATAGGTGAATATGATGATAAAGTAGCATGTCATCATATTAAGTGATGCATAACGTAAGCAGACACGGAAGAGTGCGACCTCTCTTGGGGACCCGTCTAATACTTAAGGTCATCTGCTCAGTTGATGATGGTAATGCAGTTGTCGTGGCTGCCGGTGGCGGGGAAGAAGATCTGAGGCGGCGAAAGATAGTCTGGAGAGCGGATCCCTGCTGTGGTGAACCCTTCCGTCGTTGGAGCAACTGAGCTGGGGTGGAACACAGCGCAATAGGAGTAGGACAAACCACACAAGGTTTTCTTTGACACATATCTGTAATAGAAGTAATTGTGTAAGGGCTTGTTTGAATTTATGGATTTTAACAATGCAGGGATAGGAAATAGACAGGAATAGGATAGGAATGCACGTGCAAAACAGAGAATTTAAAAACACGGGATTTTTTCCAATCTGGGTGTTTGATTCACAAGAATTGGAAGATCACAGGATGCAAAGAAGCATGGTGAGATTAAGTCAACCCACAAGAAAATGTACGGTTATAATGTTATTATGCTACTATCTCTTAGTCTTGTGCTTCATGAATAGGAATTTGAAGAGGAGGACAAGTGGAAATCAAAATTCCTACGATTTTTCTTTCAAAGAGACTAAAGGAACAAATCCTACATATTTCCTTTGCTACATTCGTTTGAACCAAATTCATTAATAGTAGTACCATAGGAAACTTTCCAATTCCTATGTTTTTCCTTCACTTTTCCTTTCAAGCACTGACGATTCTAATAGGCAGGCTTGAGCAAGGAAAAGCCTACACTCAAAAAATGTTTTTGTGCTGCTTTTATTACTTTGGACCCAGGCCACTACCCTACTTGCTCAACTCCCAAGCCCATCGACAAATGCACAGCTCAAACGCGCAGAGATAAATAATGATGGCGTTCAAGAGAGTCCATCACAGATAACTAAGTTGCCTGATACCTCACTGCTTATCATATAGTAGGATAAAATAATCGTATTTCACGTTACTACGTGTGCTAAGTGGACAATCTCTACCTAATATTAAAGGGAGGATTGTTTCTCCAATCTTTTTGGTTCTTCATACGTCGGACCAGTCGTTTTCGTTCGTCACAATTTGTTTCGGCCAAAAAAATCACATGATACACGAAGCCGAGCTGCGATGGGCCGGCCCACTAGCGGTTGCTGTACAAACAGCTCGCCCCAGTAAAAAAAAGTCCAAGACAAAAAAAAATTAAGGACAGTGAGGACTCGAACCCAGGCGCTCGTGCTTGACACGTCAGAATGCAAGCCGCTGGATTAATCGTAACACTTTGTTTAAGTTGCAGCGCGACATCCTAAATTAGCAAACACCCGCGCCAGATACTAAGGGCAAAAGGAAAACATTTTTTTTTGGAAAAAGTAGATATGTTTTAGAACGCGAATATTTTAGCAAATTTCTAAACAAAAAATTTAAACTAAAACATATTTTTCACAAACAACAATATTTCTCTTTTTATTTTATTTTTGAAACCTGATTTTTTTTTTGAAAACTAGGAGGTACTATAGCGTTTTTTTCGAATTTGAGAACATTTTCTAAAAACACAAATATTATTTTGAAATTTGAATTTTAAAACTGGGAAGTACTGTATCTAACACTTTTTAATCTGTACCTACTAATAAAGCAAGGTGCGGTTCTCTGAATTTTCGGTATGTCCATCGCGTAGGATTTTTCATCTGTCTTGCACAAGGGCCACATGCAAGTGAAGAAAAAAACACCTTTTGTTCCCAGGTGAAAGAAAAACGCTTATCTTTTTTCATTTCTCAGTGTGTTTGTTTTTATGAATGTCTCAGGTGTCTCGCTTGGCCTCAGTTTGCGTTGTGGCCCAGCAAAGCCGCCCCAAGGCAGGCAAGGCAAAAATATTAGTTCCCGTTTGGAATCAAACTGGCAACCTCAATTCATCGCAACCGATTGAGCTAGATCAATTTTTGTGTTTAGATGAAGGTTGTTTTGTCTATTCAATAGTCTCACCTTGGTTGCTTATAGATAATCCCTTCAGTTGATATACTTTTTTGAGTTTTTAGGTATCAAGGAGCTGACTTGGGAATCAATAAGCCAAGGGTAAGGAACGGCGTGACAAAAAATAAAGGAAGGAAATTTAGTTGAGAGAACTACATGTCAAATGACATGAGACCTGACAAAGGAATGAAAGAACTAGGAGAGAGAGAAATAAGAAGGAAGAGGAGAACTTCTTTTAGGGCTAGGAAGAGGAGAACTAGACCTGAGATGGAAGGAAGGAAGGTACATGGTGGATTATTAATAGGTGACGGGCTGGAATTCAAAAATACACGTGACATGGAAAGATACATGATGGACCAGACGATGATGGGATGGAATTCAAAACATGAGACATGGTAGAGAAATAAAAAAGAAGGGAAGAATTAGTCGTGACATGTTCTTAAAAAAACTAGATGTAACATGGAATGTTTCATGGTGAGGGCCTAGAAGGATTCATGAGACTACGTACTAAAGGAGTAATATGTATTGGAAGCGCCGACAAAATACCAGTAAAAGGAATTTAATAATAAAAATTTGTACTTTTAATAACATTATTTTGAGGGTTAAGAAAATAGAATGCACACAGATGTATTGTTTTAGTTCAATTTATTAAACTAGGGATATGGAGCGAACCTTTTTCTCCATCGCGTCTTCACGTACGACTAGCCTCGCTCAGCTTAGTGACACCCGTCATAATGCATCAGTCGAACACAAACTACTCAATTTACATGATAACACAGACATATATTAGGTGCAGTGCCTTTCCCTATTATATTAGCCGGATGTAAAAAAAATATGCGTTCGACGCTCTTGATCTCCTCGGACACGAAGGAGGCTTAACGATCCAACTATTGGACCTGTCAAACATTGGTTAGTGACAACTGGTACCGCAACCACTGCCGACGAGGACACCAAAGAGGATAAGCGGAAATATGGTATGATGTCTGAGGGTGAGGTATCTATCTACCTATCTATCTATCTATCTATCTATTATATACTTAAAATGAAAGAAAAGTAACGGTGGAGATTGAGCAGACTAAAGTTATGATATTTGAACGGCTCAGATTAAAAGTATATAATGGTTGAGATTAGAAGTCACAAAAGTGTTTTTTAGGTAAATTCTAAAAGTTACGTAGAACAATATCGTGTACAATTCTTAGAATCCGACACATAACTGGCACACAAAAAAAAAGATCGTGTCCTATCAACAGCCAATCGGAACCAGTAAAAAAACCCAGCAAATATCAACATGTGTCGTTAACACGTACGGTTGACAAATGTATATACACCATGTAAATTGTACATCACCATTTTAATACAAGCATAACAGTGGGAGGTTCTCCTACTGTTCAAGGGTTCAAAAAAAAAGTTGAGTCCAACACGGATAAGTAAAGATGAGTTCACATAAAAGCTGAGTCCAACATGGATAAAATAGGAACCAGATTACATACGTGTTAAAAAGAAGCATGCATGTGGTGACCGCACCAATTAGACTAAGAGTTGGATTAGCATTGCATGCGATGATTGCATGATGATGTCATCAGGTAAACAAAATGTACTGCTAATTTGCTTCTATTCCAATTCATGTGGTCGGACGTCTGATGGTGGTTGTACGTTGAGATTAAATAACTTTGGCACACATAACTTAATTATTAGCAAATTTATGTAAAAGGATTTAAATAAAGTTTTAAATAAATTAATACAGGTATATTTTACAATGAACACTCACAAGAATTAGTAAATATATATTTATAATTCATACATGAAACTCAGCGTACTATTATGTGAAATAAAAAATTAGAAAGTTGAATTGATTTGAAGAAAAAAAATAAGTTTTCATTAATAAAATTATTAAAAAAGGTTTCATAGGAATAAAATTCCACAAATAGCTTAATTTATAACAATGTTTTAAATCAAATAAAGAGTAAACATTGCATGTTATCATATTTTAGATTAAATATATTATATTATTGCGGAAAAAACTATATATTGCTAAACAAGACACAAATAAGCCACCAAATTAATTCATATAGGCTTAAAATACATGTTCCGTTGATCCAAATGACAAAGGCGGAGATTAAAAGATTTTAAGAGTTAAAAATAAACTACTACATCATGACGTCCAAACAACGGTAAGGGATCACAGGAAGCGCATGTTAGAGAATCACATAGCGATGTCAGGTGGCAATCACGTTGCGTAAACCTCTGGCAAGGGAACTTTCACGGAATACAATACAATTCCAAAAAAACAGGCAAGGAAATGAACACACATGATGAAGACATGGAGTGATTTGGGGTCGAAATCACGTCACGCAAATGTGCTGCCAAGAGAACGTTCGTGGAATACAATTTCGGAAAAAAGACAAGGAAATCAGGAAACTATTCTCGTCCATTTGCAGCTGTAGAACTTTTTGGAGACTTACCATCTCTCAATCCGGGCATTTGCTTGAAATATTAACTTCAACTCCTGGAACATCTCATATGCTTCATGACGTCCAAAACGTCGTTGAAGTCCCGGTTCTAAGCCGTAAAGCATGGCACACTGAACTATCGAGTAGTCATGAGATTTGCTCTGCCAGGTGTTCATAACATCTGGAGTTGCTCCTGCAGCGGGTTTGGCACCTAGCGGTGCTTCCAGGAGGTAATTGTTCTGTGCAGCAATGAGGATAATCCTCAAGTTACGGACCCAGTCCGTGTAGTTGCTACCATCATCTTTCAACTTAGCTTTCTCTAGAAACGCATTAAAATTCAATGGAACAGTAGCACGGGCCATTTATCTACAACAACATAGACATGCAAAATACTAAGTTCATGATAAATTAAAGTTTAATTAATCATATTACTTAAGAACTCCCACTTAGATAGACATCCCTCTAATCATCTAAGTGATCATGTGATCCATATCAACTAAACCATGTCTGATCATCACGTGAGATTGAGTAGCTTTCAATGGTGAACATCATTATGTTCATCATATCTACTATATGATTCACGCTCGACCTTTCGGTCTCAGTGTTCCGAGAGCATATTTGCATATGCTAGGCTCGTCAAATTTAACCCGAGTATTCTGCGTGTGCAAAACTGGCTTGCACCCGTTGTATATGAATGTAGAGCTTATCACAACGTGGTGTCTCGGCATGACGAACTGTCGCAATGGTGCATACTCAAGGAGAACACTTATACCTTGAAATTTAGTGAGAGATCATCTTATAATGCTACCGCCGAACTAAGAAAAATAAGATGCATAAAGGATAAACATCACATGCAATCAATATAAGTGTTATAATATGTCCATCATCATCTTGTGCCTTTGATCTCCATCTCCAAAGCACCGTCATGATCACCATCGTCACCGGCATGACACCTTGATCTCCATCGAAGCATTGTTGTCGTCTCACCAATTATTGCTTCTACGACTATCGCTACCGCTTAGTGAGAAAGTAAAGCAATTACATGTCATTTGCATTTTATACGATAACACGAGAACCATATGGCTCCTGCCAGTTATCGATAACTGTTACAAAACATGATCGTCTCATACAACAAATTATATATCATCATGTCTTGACCATATCACAGCATAGCAAGCCCTGCAAAACAAGTTAGACGTCCTCTACTTTGTTGTTGCAAATTTTATGTGGCTGCTACGAGCTTTAGCAAGAACCATTCTTACCTACGCATCAAAATCACAACGATTTTTCATCAAGGTGTGCTGTTTTAACCTTTAACAAGGACCGGGCGTAGTCACACTCGATTCAACTAAAGTTGGAGAAACATACACCCACTAGCCACCTGTGTGCGAAGCACGGAGGTAGAACCAGTCTCATGAACGCGGTCATGTAATGTCGGTCTGGGCCGCTTCATCCAACAATACCGCCGAATCAAAGTATGACATGTTGGTAAGCAGTATGACTATTATCGCCCACAACTCTTTGAAGGAAATATGCCCTAGAGGCAATAATAAAGTTATTATTTATTTCCTTATATCATGATAAATGTTTATTATTCATGCTAGAATTGTATTAACCGGAAACATAATACATGTGTGAATACATAGACAAAGAGAGTGTCACTAGTATGCCTCTACTTTACTAGCTCGTTAATCGAAGATGGTTATGTTTCCTAACCATAGACATGAGTTGTCATTTGATTAACGGGATCACATCATTAGGAGAATGATGTGATTGACTTGACCCATTCCGTTAGCTTAGCACCCGATCGTGTAGTATGTTGCCATTGCTTTCTTCATGACTTATACATGTTCCTATGACTATGAGATTATGCAACTCCCGTTTAGCGGAGGAACACTTTGTGTGCTACCAAACGTCACAATGTAACTGGGTGATTATAAAGGTGCTCTACAGGTGTCTCCGAAGGTACTTGTTGGGTTGGCGTATTTCGAGATTAGGATTTGTCACTCCGATTGTCGGAGAGGTATCTCTGGGCCCTCTCGGTAATGCACATCACTTAAGCCTTGCAAGCATTGCAACTAATGAGTTAGTTGCGGGATGATGTATTACGGAACGAGTAAAGAGACTTGCCAGTAACGAGATTGAAATAGGTATTGAGATACCGACGATCGAATCTCGGGAAAGTAACATACCGATGACAAAGGGAACAACGTATGTTGTTATGCGGTCTGACCGATAAAGATCTTCGTAGAATATGTGGGAGCCAATATGAGCATCCAGGTTCTGCTATTGGTTATTGACCGGAGACGTGTCTCGGTCATGTCTACATAGTTCTCGAACCCGTAGGGTCCGCACGCTTAACGTTATGATGACAATTTTATTATGAGTTTATATGTTTTGATGTACCGAAGGTTGTTCGGAGTCCCGGATGTGATCAAGGACATGACGAGGAGTCTCAAAATGGTCGAGACATGAAGATTGATATATTGGAAGCCTATGTTTGGATATCGGAAGTGTTCCGGGTGAAATAGGGATTTTACCGGAGTACCGGGAGGTTACCGGAACTCCCCGGGAGGTAAATGGGCCTTAGTGGGCCTTTACGGAGAAGAGGAGAGGCGGCCAGGGCTGGGCCCCGCGCCCCTCCCCCCTAGTCCAAATAGGACAAGGAGAGGGGGGCGGCGCCCCCCTTGCTTCTCTCCCTCCTCTTTCCCCCTCCCGAATCCTATTCCAACTAGGAAGGGGGGGGGAGTCCTATTCCCGGTGGGAGTAGGACTCCTCCTGGCGCGCCCTCTCCATGGCCGGCCGCACCCCCCCTTGCTCCTTTATATAC
Source organism: Triticum aestivum (assembly GCF_018294505.1). Taxonomy (NCBI): domain Eukaryota; kingdom Viridiplantae; phylum Streptophyta; class Magnoliopsida; order Poales; family Poaceae; genus Triticum; species Triticum aestivum. Next base: position 46,803,771 of record NC_057812.1, on the reverse strand, counting down.
GGGGGCAAGGGGGCACCCTAGAGACACAACAATTGATCAAGTTGATCTTTTAGCCGTGTGCGGTGCCCCCCTCCACCATAGTCCACCTCGATAATACTGTAGCGGTGCTTAGGCAAAGCCCTGCATTGGTAGAACATCAACATCGTCACCACGCCGTCGTGCTGACGAAACTCTCCCTCAACACTCGGCTGGATCGGAGTTCGAGGGACGTCATCAGGCTGAACGTGTGCTGAACTCGGAGGTGCCGTACATTCGGTACTTGATCGGTCGGATCGTGAAGACGTACGACTGCATCAACCGCGTTGTGCTAACGCTTGTGCTTTCGGTCTACGAGGGTACGTGGACAACACTTTCCCCTCTCGTTGCTATGCATCACCATGATCTTGCGTGTGCGTAGGAATTTTTCTGAAATTACTACGTTCCCCAACAGTGGCATCCGAGCCAGGTTTTATGCGTAGGTGTCATATGCACGAGTAGAACACAAGTGAGTTGTGGGCGATATAAGTCATACTGCTTACCAGCATGTCATACTTTGGTTCGGCGGTATTGTTGGATGAAGCGGCCCGGACCGACATTACGCGTACGCTTACGCGAGACTGGTTCTACCGACGTGCTTTGCACATAGGTGGCTGGCGGGTGTCAGTTTCTCCAACTTTAGTTGAACCAAGTGTGGCTACGCTCGGTCCTTGCGAAGGTTAAAACATCACCAACTTGACAAACTATCGTTGTGGTTTTGATGCGTAGGTAAGAACGGTTCCTGCTAAGCCCGTAGCAGCCACGTAAAACTTGCAACAACAAAGTAGAGGATGTCTAACTTGTTTTTGCAGGGCATGTTGTGATGTGATATGGTCAAGACATGATGCTAAATTTTATTGTATGAGATGATCATGTTTTGTAACCGAGTTATCGGCAACTGGCAGGAGCCATATGGTTGTCGCTTTATTGTATGCAATGCAATCGCCCTGTAATGCTTTACTTTATCACTAAGCGGTAGCGATAGTCATAGAAGCATAATATTAGCGAGACGACAATGATGCTACGATGGAGATCAAGGTGTCGCGCCGATGACGATGGTGATCATGACGGTGCTTCAGAGATGGAGATCACAAGCACAAGATGATGATGGCCATATCATATCACTTATATTGATTGCATGTGATGTTTATCTTTTATGCATTTTATCTTGCTTTGATTGACGGTAGCATTATAAGATGATCCCTCACTAAATTATCAAAGTATAAGTGTTCTCCCTGAGTATGCACCGTTGCGAAAGTTCTTCGTGCTGAGACACCACGTGATGATCGGGTGTGATAGGCTCTACGTTCAAATACAACGGGTGCAAACAGTTGCACACGCGGAATACTCAGGTTAAACTTGACGAGCCTAGCATATAACAGATATGGCCTGGGAACACGGAGACCGAAAGGTCGAGCGTGAATCATATAGTGGATATGGTCAACATAGTGATGTTCACCATTGAAACTACTCCATCTCACGTGATGATCGGACATGGTTTAGTTGATTTGGATCACGTGATCACTTAGAGGATTAGAGGGATGTCTATCTAAGTGGGAGTTCTTAAGTAATATGATTAATTGAACTTAAATTTATCATGAACTTAGTACCTGATAGTATCTTGCTTGTTTATGTTTGATTGTAGATAGATGGCCCGTGCTGTTGTTCCGTTAAATTTTAATGCGTTCCTTGAGAAAGCAAAGTTGAAAGATGATGGTAGAAATTACACGGACTGGGTCCGTAACTTGAGGATTATCCTCATTGCTGCATAGAAGAATTACGTCGTGGAAGCACCGCTGGGTGCCAGGCCTGCTGCTGATGCAACTGACGACGTTAAGAACGTCTGGCAGAGCAAAGCTGATGACTACTCGATAGTTCAATGTGCCATGCTTTACGGCTTAGAACCGGGACTTCAACGATGTTTTGAACGTCATGGAGCATATGAGATGTTCCAGGAGTTGAAGTTAATATTTCAAGCAAATGCCCGGATTGAGAGATATGAAGTCTCCAATAAGTTCTACAGCTGATGGAGGAGAATAGTTCTGTCAGTGAGCATATACTCAAGATGTCTGGGTACTGCAATCACTTGATTCAACTGGGAGTTAATCTTCCGGTTGATAGCGTCATTGACAGAATTCTCCAATCACTACCACCAAGCTACAAGAGCTTCGTGATGAACTATAATATGAAAGGGATGGATAAGACGATTCCCGAGCTCTTCGCAATGCTAAAGGCTGCGGAGGTAGAAATCAAGAAGGAGCATCAAGTGTTGATGGTCAATAAGACCACTAGTTTCAAGAAAAAGGGAAAAGGGAAGAAGAAGGGGAACTTCAAGAAGAACAGCAAGCAAGTTGCTGCTCAGGAGAAAAAACCCAAGTCTGGACCTAAGCCTGAAACTGAGTGCTTCTACTGCAAGCAGACTGGTCACTGGAAGCGGAACTGCCCCAAGTATTTGGCGGATAAGAAGGATGGCAAGGTGAACAAAGGTATATGTGATATACATGTTATTGATGTGTACCTTACTAATGCTCGCGGTAGCACCTGGGTATTTGATACTGGTTCTGTTGCTAATATTTGCAACTCGAAACAGGGGCTACGGATTAAGCGAAGATTGGCTAAGGACGAGGTGACAATGCGCGTGGAAAATGGTTCCAAAGTCGATGTGATCACGGTCGGCACGCTACCTCTACATCTACCTTCAGGATTAGTATTAGACCTAAATAATTGTTATTTGGTGCCAGCGTTGAGCATGAACATTATATCTGGATCTTGTTTGATGCGAGACGGTTATTCATTTAAATCAGAGAATAATGGTTGTTCTATTTATATGAGTAATATCTTTTATGGTCATGCACCCTTGAAGAGTGGTCTATTCTTATTGAATCTCGATAGTAGTGACACACATATTCATAATGTTGAAGCCAAACGATGCAGAGTTGATAAAGATAGTGCAACTTATTTGTGGCACTGCCGTTTAGGTCATATCGATGTAAAGCGCATGAGGAAACTCCATGCTGATGGACTTTTGGAACCACTTGATTATGAATCACTTGGTACTTGCGAACCGTGCCTCATGGGCAAGATGACTAAAACGCCGTTCTCCGGTACTACGGAGAGAGCAACAGATTTGTTGGAGATCATACATACAGATGTATGTGGTCCGATGAATGTTGAGGCTCGTGGCGGATATCGTTATTTTCTCACCTTCACAGATGATTTAAGCAGATATGGGTATATCTACTTAATGAAGCATAAGTCTGAAACATTTGAAAAGTTCAAAGAATTCCAGAGTGAAGTTGAAAATCATTGTAACTAGAAAATAAAGTTTCTACGATCAGATCGTGGAGAAGAATATTTGAGTTACGAGTTTGGTCTACATTTGAAACAATGCGGAATAGTTTCGCAACTCACGCCACCCAGAACACCACAGCGTAATTGTCGTGGTTTTGTCACGGCAGATGTCCTAGAGAAAGGACTTAGTCATGGAGCCATCGCGACGGGTTAGCTTGAAGGGGTTAAAGCAGACACAAGGACGCAGAGAGTTTAGACTAGTTCAGCCCCTTTGATGAAGGTAAAAGCCTATGTCTAGTTGTGATGGAATTGATGGGGTTTCGATGACTAGGGAGCAAACAAGCTTCGCCTAAGTCTCGAGTTGTTGTCCGTCCTCCTGAACCGCCGCCGAGTCGTCCTCTTATATACACGGGTGGCGCCCGTCGGTTCACAGAGTCCCAACACCGGTTCATATTCGTATCCGGGTTGGTCTCTCCTTATTCCTAACTTATAGCACAAGTTTACATACAAAGGCCAATTTACGGCTATAAATCTTAAACCGACTACGGGCCTTGGGCCCTCATCTATCTTCTTGGGCTTTAACACTCTTGGACTACTGATGAAGTTAACCCGACCCAAACAGGCCGGTTTACGCCCAGTAGTAATATCCCCAACATTAGGCCCCAGATTGATTTGAACGGGTGCATGTCAATCCTTAGCAAAAATCTTCATCTTCAACATCTTCTTGTAGTCGTTGAACCGCCGTGATGTCATCTTCTCCAGTTGCTGTTAAACCGGAGTGACGTCATCTGTCATAAAGAAAGTATCCATGATATCTCTTTATTTAATAGATCTGCGAAAATTGAGGCGACAACTCCGTTTCGTGGCCCCTGGTTTGTTGCGCCTGACACATGTCCTTTTGCCTTATAAATAGGACCGAAGGGTCATTTCTTTTCTCCTCTTCATGCCTCCTATTCTTCGTCTTCCTCGCGTCGCCAGCCTCGGAGCTCTGCCGCCGCCGACTTCTGCACCAACCTTGGCCGCTGCATCAACCTGATCACACCAGAGCACCGCGGCGACCTTCCGCGTTCCCCTCAACTCTGGTAAGCCTTCTACTCTTCTCAACACAGATCTGTTCTAGGGTTTCATGTTCTTGCAGTGTTCATCACCTGTTCATATTCATATACAAGCTTCTGGATGCATTTGTGAATCCCTGCTCTGTGTAGTGGTAACTTTTAGTATCCGCCTTTAGTTTCATGCCCAAAACCATAGGTCTCATATATATATTCCTGCCCTTTTAATTCAATACTGTTCTGCTTTGAGCTTTTGAATATTTTCCTTCTTTTCTGAACTTGCTTCAGATCCATCGCTGTAGAGAAATCTTGTGAAATCTGTTTCTGTACACTTACCCATCCGCAGTCTCAACTGTTTCAATGCTTAGATCCAGCGGTTTAACTTGGTGTAGAAAAAATTAATAAACCGGTATATACCATTAGTCCCCTTGTTGAACCGCCAGATGCTATCGCTTCATAAAACTCCGGTTTAGATAGAGCTGTCTCCGGTTTAACATTGTACATACCAGTGTACTTTAATCAATGCATTCTTGAACCGGAATCACCTATCTTGTAGATTTCATCATGGCCAAGCAAGTATATGAGTGCAACTGGGTTCCTTCTCGCGTCACAGAGACTCAACTGAACAATTTAGTCCTGACCGGCGCTTTAAGCAGCAAAAACACCATCCATTGGAGGGTCCCTAGCAAAGAATGCCCTCCCACACCTCAAGAAGGAGAGGTCGCCGTTTTCGCAGATCACTTAGCCCGGGGCTTTAATCCTCCCGGTTCTAAATTTTATCGGGACGTCTTAGCCAATTTTCAACTCCGCCCATAAGACACTGGCCCCAACTCTGTTACAAACATATGTCACTTCCAAGTGCTTTGTGAGGTGTTCTTTCAAGAGGAGCCCACAGTTGAGTTGTTTAGAGACTGCTTCCATCTAAACTGCCGCACTGAGTTTACTGACGGTTCCAATACGGAATTGGGTGGTGTGGCGATTTAGAAAAGGAAAGAGGTCACATACCCTCACGCCAAACTGCACAGCCATCCCAAAGAGTGGAATAAACATGGTTCTATTGCAAAGACACCTCCCCTGCTGATGAAAATCCTTTGCCTGGCTTTCGTCCGGAGCGGCTTAGCAATACACACCCCTTTCCGCAAAGGTTGACTGCCAAGGGGAGAACCAAATACGCTCCTCAACTGTCCAAGCTCAGAGCCTTCATGGCCAACGGTTTAACAGGGGTTGATCTCCCTCGCTGTTGGATATCGTGGAGCATACTGCCCCTTAGTCAGCGCTCTGGTTTGATGTGCGAGTATACTGGCAGTGTTGATGACCCACTGCGACATGTTAACATCCAGCTCACCGACGAAGAAGTCATAGAGGCTGTGAAGAAAATGCTGAATGAACCGGAACACATCTGTGCTCGAACCGGCCTGCTTCCCTTCTGTGTCACCAACAAACCGCCAGCTGTAAGAGTTTGATTTTTCTTTTTACTGAACCTGTCATTGATATATCTGGCCATTTTTTAATATCAATATCTGTTTAAATAGGGCGATGATCCGTTTTGGAGCAAGAAGCTTCCACAGGAGAAGCCAGAAAAAACAGACAAACCGGAAAGACCAACCCAGCCAAAGATTAAAGTCGTGAAGCGGCCTGCTCGTAAGAAGAAAACCACTGCATCTTCTGATCCGGCCGCTGATGATGATGTGGGTAATCTGGACCTTGAGGTAGAACTTGACTCACTTGGCTTATTTTTCACATGCCTTATTGATGATGATATTTGTCAGGATGATGCCGAAGCCAGCCATGCTGATGTTGCAGAGGTAATTACTCTCTCTTCCGATTCAAACCCTTTGCCTTCACTAAAAATCCGTCAGGCAAACCGGAAGGTTAAATTTTCTCATCCTCTTGCTTACTGGGATCCCAAATTTCTTATGAAGACCCAACAGCACGAAGCTCGCCGCACAACCCGGCACAGCGGCCAGGTAGTTACCTCCGCTGGTTTACCGAACAGTCCGGTTCGGAAACGCCGTTCAGAGGTCTCTAATTTGCTTGTCAGTGCTTGTCCTAAAGCGGGTTGTTTTCGTCAACCTCTTAATCCATCTGACTCTGATTATCAGGTTACTTCCCACTCATCCTCTGGCGAGTCATCGGCTACTCAGCTGCCACCGCTCAAAACGGTGCTTGGGTAAGCTATACTTATCACAACATTTCTGGTGCATTACTTTGTAATATATGCTGTATTTGACTTTGTTACTCCTTTCAGGGCCAAGCCTAGGCCGAGCAAGAAGGCTCGCCTGGATAAAGCGGCCGAGGAGGACGCCGTCCCTGAACCGGGTAAAACACCAGATCTTGAAGCAGCTATTCATGAAGATATACCCAATGATCCACCATAGCAAGATGATGATTTTATTGCTAAAGAAAGGCCTATTGACACCTCAGGCCATGTCGACCAGCCCACAAGCCCCATCCAGTTTGAGAGATCCACCAGTCCATCCCAGCCTGCTGACAAACCGACTGCTCCAGTGAAAACCGGTGATGGTAAGGATGATGAAGTTGTAATTACTAGCATTGGCCGTACAGAGCCCAGCAATCCTGTTGTCTTATCCAAGCATACCGCCAAAGAAGAATTTGCTGCAATGGGCAAAGGCAAGTGGAATGTTGACTTGGCGACCTATGCTGCTCTGAATGCCCAAGATCTTCATTCTGGCTACCTGAACCGGCTATATACCAGCCGTGATTATGAAGCTGGTCTGGTGAATATGATGAAAGAGAAATTTGAGGTAACTTCCATGTGCTTTTTCTGCTTGGATATTTCAATCTTGTTAATTCTCCTAGCCCCCAAGGGCCGGTTTAGAATCTTCATTCAAACCGGGACTTGCTAATATAAATCTCAATGCTTCGGAATTCGCTGATATAGCCCCCAAGGGCCGGTTCAACTTAGCATAGTTAAACCGGGACTTTAAGTAATTGTCATCTTTATTCGAGCAAATAGCCATTAGCCCCCAAGTGCCAAGTGGAATACTTGTATTGATCTTGGGACTTTAGAACCTATTGAAAGATTAAGATCAAATATACATTAGCCCCCAAGTGCCAAGTGCATAACTTGTTATGTGGTTGGTACTTTAATTGTTGTACTGCTTTCTGAATCATATAACTGTCTGTATGCAGGCTGAGCTGAAGACAAAAGAAAACCAAGTCGCCGATCTCCAAGAAAATCTGAAATCCCAACAGGCTGAAACCTCCAAAGCAAAAGAAGAGTTGACCAGCGCTTTAAGCGTCATGGAACATCTTAAGGAGGATTTCAAGAAAGAGCAGGCGGACTGGGTCACTGAGAAGGCCGCTTTAACAAAGCTAGTTGAAAATTCTGAAGCCGCACTTAAACCGGTGGTAGATGAACTGACCAGCGTAAAGCGTCAAGTGCATGCCATGACTGCCTCCATCTTTGGTAAGCTTTCTTGACTTCTGTAATAATTCGGCCTTCTTATGATGTGTCTGGTTTGTGAATCCTTTGTAACGTTTGCAGGGACACGCATTGGTCACTTGAGGTCAGATGTGCGGAAGAAGTTGAAAGCTGCCTATACACTCATAGAGCAATTATATACTGGCGCGCAGCGGATCATCTCAACTGCGTCGGATAACAACCCGGCGCCCACCTTGATCCAAGACACCCTGAAAAGACTGTCTATGCTTCCTGCCCGGGTTGAAGAGCTGAAAAAATATGCTGCTCGAACCGGTGCTATCAATGCCTTAATCCGGGCAAAAGCGTGGGTGCCAGATTTTGATCCTGTTGAAGCAGCTCAAGGCTACCCCCACTTGAAAGAAGATGGTTCAGAGTTCAACGAGGAGGACCTGAGAGCGATAAACCGGGAGGTGCGCCCTCTAGCTTGTCAATTGGTGGAAGAGCAGACTTGTCTCATTATCAGGCCCAATATGACAACCAGAACAAACGAGTGGCTGCACCAATTCCTGAAGCGGAGAATCTGATCCCTCCAATCCGTAAGCATACTTACGCTCCTGATATTGAACCGTCGTTGCTGATCCATGATGAAGCTGTCTTTCAAGCCTTAATGGGAATCGACTGGACAACTGTTGATTTCCAGCCACTGGGTAGGGAAGCAGAAGCTGAAGCGGCGCAGGATGACCCGCAACCATCAGACCAGGGCGGCGACCAAGCTTGAACCGGAGGCCGGTTTAAATTGCCTCTCTTTTATATTCCGCCGAGAAAACAATGATCTTATTTGGGCACCATGTTGCCTTGTAATAGGATAGCCAATACTCTTGCTTTTAAGATGCCTTCGTGCATAGTTACTGGTACTTACACTTCTTTTGAATGATCAAAACCTTCAATCTATTTTTCCTGCAATCATAAAATCTTAAACTGCCAATGCGGTTGTACCGCCAGCCGGATTATGATCTTTGTATATACATGCAATGAAATTGAGGTACATGATCAAATCTTGTGATACAAAATACCTGCCATCGTTGGGCATGAAGTTGGCGTTGCCAATCTTGAAACGGAGGTATATAAACCTATACCGTTGAAGGAGAAAATAGCTCCTGTGTATGTAATGCCGGTTTACCATGTAAACCGTGCTGGGTTATGATAAACACCGTGTTATTTCGAGATGTGAATAGAAAATCAAACCGAGCAAATAGTCTCTGGATTAAAAATGGATCGTATTCTGTCAATTGACAGTTGAACCGGTTTAAAACTTTGTCGGTTTAAAAACGCAACAAACATAAAGAAATATGTATCAAGGAAAATTTTCCAAGCAAAGGCAATGATAAAACCGTTTTGCAAAAAAAGGCTTATTTGAGCCGATCAGATGGTGTTACCATGGTCGGACACGACCAAGCCCCCGATAGGTGTGGCTATGGTTCAAGTCAGCCAGGTCCCCAAATGAAACCGTGGCATTATGCCGATCAAAAGGCGTGGCAATGATTCGGGTTCGACCAAGCCCCCAAGTGATTTTGTGGCCTTAGGCCGATCAAGAGGCGTGACTGGTTCAGACTTGACCATGTCCCCAAGTGATCTGGTGGCTTTTGCCTATCAAAAGGTGTCGCATTGGTTCGGATATGACCAAGCCCCCAAATGATATTATAAAAACTTTCAAGGGGTAAACCGGAGGTCGCTTTAAGACAGAACAACTCCATGTAACCACACATGATGTAAAAGAACAAATACCCCGCTTTAGCTGAGGTTCCGGTTTATTATATTAATCATAATATATACATCGTCATAATATGTACATAAGTAGAGCCAATGGCTCAGGTATAGTAAGGCCGAAGATGAGCTATGTTCCATGGCCTGTTGGTCTCCTCCTCTGATGTATGTGAATCTTTATGCTCTCGAATATTGATCAGATAGTATGACCCGTTGTGCAGATTCTTGCTGACCACGAAAGGTCCCTCCCAAGGTGGGGATAACTTATGCATATCAGTCTGATCTTGGATGAGCCGAAGCACCAAATCTCCCTCTTGAAAGGTTCTGGTTCTAACTCGGCGACTGTGATAACGACGAAGATCCTGTTGGTAAATCACCGAGCGGGCATCTGCTATGTCACGCTCTTCATCCAACCGGTCCAAAGCGTCTTGCCGTGCTGTCTCGTTGTCCGCTTCAACATAAGCCGCCACACGAGGTGAATCATGACGGATATCACTAGGGAGAACCGCCTCCGCTCCATAGACCATGAAGAACGGTGTATATCCTATTGATCTGTTGGGTGTGGTATTGATGCTCCATAACACAGATGGTAACTCTTCTACCCAATAACCCTGTGTTCTCTGCAAAGGAACCATAAGCCGGGGCTTGATGCCTCTCAAGATCTCTTGATTAGCCCTTTCTGCTTGACCATTGGACTGTGGGTGCGCTATTGATGAAACGTCAAGCCGGATGTGCTCACGTTCGCAGAACTCCTTCATGGCACCTTTGGACAAATTGGTACCATTATCTGTGATGATACTGTGTGGAAAGCCAAACCAGAAAATCACTTTTTTGATGAACTGAACCGCCGTGGCCGCATCACACTTGCTAACAGGTTCTGCCTCCACCCACTTTGTAAACTTATCAACCGCCACCAGGAGGTGGGTCTTCTTATCCTTGGACCGTTTGAAAGGTCCAACCATATCCAGCCCCCAAGTTGCAAACGGCCAAGTGATTGGAATCATTCTCAATTCTTGAGCCGGCACATGAGTACGTCTTGAAAACTTTTGGCAACTGTCACATCGTCTGACCAGATCCTCCGCATCAGCATGAGCAGTTAACCAATAGAAGCCATGGCGGAACGCTTTAGCCACCAAAGATTTTGAACCGACGTGGTGACCACAATCTCCTTCGTGAATCTCACGCAAAATTTCACAGCCTTCTTCAGGAGACATGTAGCGTTGAAACGCCCCTGACACACTGCAATGATGCAACTTGCCATTGACAATAGTCATGGACTTGGATCGCCGGATTATCTGTCGGGCCAGAGTCTCATCCTCTGGTAACTCGCCTCAGTTCATGTACGCAAGGAAAGGAAGCGTCCAATCCAGAATAACATGAAGAGCTGCCACCAATTGAGCCTCTGGATCAGGAATAGCCAAATCCGCTTCACGAGGGAGCTTGACCGACATGTTGTGCAGCACATCGAGGAAAACATTGGGCGGGACCGGTTTGCGCTGAGAGCCCAGCCGGCTTAAAGCGTCCGCCGCTTCGTTCTTCCATCGGTCCACGTGGTCCACCTGATAGCCTTTAAAGTGACCTGCAACAGTATCCACCTCACGACGATATGCTGCCATGAGTGGGTCCTTGGAATCCCAAGTGCCAGACACCTGCTGAGCCACAAGGTCCGAGTCACCGAAGCACTTAACTCGACTTAGATTCATCTCTTTAGCCATCCAGAGACCATGGAGCAAGGCTTCATACTCAGCTGCATTGTTAGTCTGTTGGGTTTCGTAGTAATTTCAAAAAAATTCCTACGCACACGCAAGATCATGTGATGCATAGCAACGAGAGGGGAGAGTGTTGTCTACGTACCCAACGCAGACCGACTGCGGAAGCGCTGACACGATGTAGAGGAAGTAGTCGTACGTCTTCACGATCCAACCGATCAAGCACCGAAACTACGGCACCTCCGAGTTCGAGCACACGTTCAGCTCGATGACGATCCCCGGACTCCGATCCAGCAAAGTGTCGGGGAAGAGTTCCGTCAGCACGACGGCGTGGTGACAATCTTGATGAACTACAGCAGCAGGGCTTCGCCTAAACTCCGCTACAGTATTATCGAGGAATATGGTGGCAGGGGGCACCGCACACGGCTAAGGAATAGATCACGTGGATCAACTTGTGTGTCTAGAGGTGCCCCTGCCTCTGTATATAAAGGAGCCAAGGGGGAGGGGTGCGGCCAGCCCTATGGAGGCGCAGGAGGAGTCCTACTCCTACCGGGAGTAGGACTCCCCCCCAATCCTATTCCAAATAGGATTCCCAAGTGGGAAAGAGAGAGAGAGAGAGAGAGAGAGGTGGCCGGCCACCTCTCCTAGTCCTAGTTGGACTAGGGGAGGGGGGAGGCGCGCAGCCCACCATGGGCAGCCCCTTTCACTTTTCCACTAAAGCCCAATAAGGCCCATATGGCTCCTGGGGGGTTCCAGTAACCTCCCGGTAATCCGGTAAAATCCCGATTTCACCCGGAACACTTCCGATATCCAAATATAGGCTTCCAATATATCAATATTTACGTCTCGACCATTTCGAGACTCCTCGTCATGTCCGTGATCACATCCGAGACTCCGAACAACCTTCGGTACATCAAAATGCATAAACTCATAATATCACTGTCATCGTAACCTTAAGCGTGCGGACCCTACGGGTTCGAGAACGATGTAGACATGACCGAGACACGTCTCCGGTCAATAACCAATAGCGGGACCTGGATGCCCATATTGGCTCCTACATATTCTACGAAGATCTTTATCAGTCAGACCGCATAACAACATACGTTGTTCCCTTTGTCATCGGTATGTTACTTGCCCGAGATTCGATCGTCAGTATCCAATACCTAGTTCAATCTCGTTACCGGCAAGTCTCTTTACTCATTCTGTAATACATCATCTCACAACTAACTCATTAGTTGCAATGCTTGCAAGGCTTATGTGATGTGCTTTACCGAGAGGGCCCAGAGATACCTCTCCGACAATCGGAGTGACAAATCCTAATCTCGAAATACGCCAACCCAACATCTACCTTTGGAGACACCTGTAATGCTCCTTTATAATCACCCAGTTACGTTGTGACGTTTGGTAGCACCCAAAGTGTTCCTCCGGTAAACGGGAGTTGCATAATCTCATAGTCATAGGAACATGTATAAGTCATGAAGAAAAGCAATAGCAACATACTAAACGATCGGGTGCTAAGCTAATGGAATGGGTCATGTCAATCAGATCATTCAACTAATGATGTGAACTCGTTAATCAAATAACAACTCCTTTGTCTATGGTTAGGAAACATAACCATCTTTGATTAACGAGCTAGTCTAGTAGAGGCATACTAGTGACACTCTGTTTGTCTATGTATTCACACATGTATTATGTTTCCAGTTAATACAATTCTAGCATGAATAATAAACATTTATCATGATATAAGGAAATAAATAATAACTTTATTATTGCCTCTAGGGCATATTTCCTTCAGTCTCCCACTTGCACTAGAGTCAATAATCTAGATTACACTGTAATGATTCTAACACCCATGGAGCTTTGGTGTTGATCATGTTTTGCTCGTGGAAGAGGCTTAGTCAACCGGTCTGCAACATTCAGATCTGTATGTATCTTGCAAATCTCTATGTCTCCCACCTGGACTAGATCCCGGATGGAATTGAAGCGTCTCTTGATGTGTTTGGTCCTTTTGTGAAATCTGGATTCCTTTGCCAAGGCAATTGCACCAGTATTGTCACAAAAGATTTTCATTGGACCCGATGCACTAGGTATGACACCTAGATCAGATATGAACTCCTTCATCCAGACTCCTTCGTTCGCTGCTTCCGAAGCAGCTATGTACTCCGCTTCACATGTAGATCCCGCTACGACGCTTTGTTTAGAACTGCACCAACTGACAGCTCCACCGTTTAATGTAAACACGTATCCAGTTTGTGATTTAGAATCGTCCGGATCAGTGTCAAAGCTTGCATCAACGTAACCTTTTACGGTGAGCTCTTTGTCACCTCCATATACGAGAAACATATCCTTAGTCCTTTTCAGGTATTTCAGGATGTTCTTGACCACTGTCCAGTGATCCACTCCTGGATTACTTTGGTACCTCCCTGCTAAACTTATAGCAAGGCACACATCAGGTCCGGTACACAGCATTGCATACATGATAGAGCCTATGGCTGATGCATAGGGAACATCTTTCATATTCTCTCTATCTTCTACAGTGGTCGGGCATTGAGTCTTACTCAACTTCACACCTTGTAACACAGGCAAGAACCCTTTCTTTGCTTGATCCATTTTGAACTTCTTCAAAATTTTGTCAAGGTATGTGCTTTGTGAAAGTCCAATTAAGCGTCTTGATCTATCTCTATAGATCTTAATGCCTAATATGTAAGCAGCTTCACCGAGGTCTTTCATTGAAAAACTTTTATTCAAGTATCCCTTTATGCTATCCAGAAATTCTATATCATTTCCAATCAGCAATATGTCATCCACATATAATATCAGAAATGCTACAGAGCTCCCACTCACTTTCTTGTAAATACAGGCTTCTCCGAAAGTCTGTATAAAACCAAATGCTTTGATCACACTATCAAAATGTTTATTCCAACTCCGAGAGGCTTGCACCAGTCCATAAATGGATCACTGGAGCTTGCACACTTTGTTAGCTCCCTTTGGATCGACAAAACCTTCTGGTTGCATCATATACAACTCTTCTTCCAGAAATCCATTCAGGAATGCAGTTTTGACATCCATCTGCCAAATTTCATAATCATAAAATGCGGCAATCGCTAACATGATTCATACGGACTTAAGCATCGCTACGGGTGAGAAGGTCTCATCGTAGTCAATCCCTTGAACTTGCCGAAAACCTTTTGCGACAAGTCGAGCTTTGTAGACAGTAACATTACCATCAGCGTCAGTCTTCTTCTTAAAGATCCATTTATTCTCAATTGCTTGCCGATCATCGGGCAAGTCAACCAAAGTCCATACTTTGTTCTCATACATGGATCCCATCTTAGATTTCATGGCTTCAAGCCACTTTGCGGAATCTGGGCTCACCATCGCTTCTTCATAGTTTGTAGATTCATCATGATCTAGTAGCATGACTTCCAGAACAGGATTACCGTACCACTCTGGTGCGGATCTTACTCTGGTTGATCTACGAGGTTCAGTAGTCTCTTGATCTGAAGTTTCATGATCATTATCATTGGCTTCCTCACTAACTGGTGTAGGTGTCACTGAAACAGTTTTCTGTGATGTACTACTTTCCAGTAAGGGAGCAGGTACAATTACCTCATCAAGTTCTATTTTCCTCCCACTCACTTCTTTCGAGAGAAACTCCTTCTCTAGAAAGGATCCATTCTTAGCAACGAATGTCTTGCCTTAGGATCTGTGATAGAAGGTGTACCCAACAGTTTCAAGGACAACCAAGAGCCTAAGCTTGGGGATGCCCCGGATGGCATCCCCTCTTTCGTCTTCGTTCATCGGTAACTTTACTTGGAGCTATATTTTTATTCACCACATGATATGTGTTTTGCTTGGAGCGTCATTTTCTTTTGTTAGTATTTGCTTGCTGTTATTTATAATAATGTTTTGCATCTCTATTTTCAATAAAAATGTCAAGGATAGCCTTTACCATGCTTATTTTGCAAGTATACATGTTGTTGTTTCAAAACAGAAAGTTTATCGCTGTTGCAAAAATTCCCTAGAAAAGCCAGAATATGATAAATATTGAATTTTTTGCATAATAAGCTCTGATAAATTTTCTACAGTGTGGTAGAATTTCATAATGTTTGGAGTTAGGGAAGTATGATGAATCTTGCATTCTTTACAGACTGTACTGTTTTGGCAGATTGCTGTTATGTTTGCATTGTTTGCATATGTTTGCTTGTTTAATGATTCTATTTGAGGATAGGAGTATTAAATATGCAGAGATATTTAGTATGCAATGTTGAATAATAATTTTTGTGATTTTCTACAGTAGAGAATGATAAGGTTTTTGCATTGGTTTATACTAACTTATCTCACGAGTTCTTGTTGAGTTTGGTGTGGATAAAACTTTCGAGATTTAGGAAACCGTGATATAAAAGAAATTAAGGAGACGCAAAAGTTCATGCTTGGGGATGCCCAAGGCACCCCAAGATAATATTTCAAGCAGTCTCAAGCATCTAAGCTTGGGGATGCCCGGTTGAGCCTAAGTTTTTGCTTCTTCACATGATGAGTGCTATCCTTGAAATGTCGTTTTATTTTGTTTTGCTTGCTGTTTGAATAATATACCAAGATCTGAAATTCTTAAGTGTTAGAGAGTCTTCACATAGTTACATAATTATTCGACTACTCATTGATCTTCACTTATATCTTTCAGAGTAGTTTGTCATTGGCTCTAGTGCTTCACTTATATCCTTTTAGAGCACGACAGTGGTTTTATTTTGTAGAAATAGATGAACTCTCATGCTTCACTTATAATATTTTGAGAGTCTTTAGAACAGCATGGTAATTTGCTTTGGTTATAAAACTAGTCCTAATATGATGGGCATCCAAGAGGGATATAATAAAAACTTTCATATAAAGTGCATTGAATACTATGAGAAGTTTGATTCCTTATGATTGTTTTGAGATATGAAGATGGTGATATTAGAGTCATGCTAGTGGAGTAGTTGTGAATTTGGGAGATACTTGTGTTAAAGTTTGTGATTCCCGTAGCATGCATGTATGGTGAACCGTTATGTGATGAAGTCGGAGCATGATTTATTTTTTGATTGTCTTCCTTATGAGTGGCAGTCGGGGATGAGCGATGGTCTTTTCCTACCAATCTATCCCCCTAGGAGCATGCGCGTAGTGCTTGGTTTTTGATGAGTTGTAGATTTTTTTAATAAGTATATGGGTTCTTTATGACTAATGTTGAGTCCATGGATTATACGCACTCTCACCCTTCCACCATTGCTAGCCTCTCTAATACCGCGCACCTTTCGCCGGTACCATACACCCACCATATACCTTCCTCAAAACAGCCATTATACCTACCTATCATGGCATTTCCATAGCCATTCCGAGATATATTGCCATGCAACTTACCACCGTTCCGTTTATTATGACACGCTCCATCATTGTCATATTGCTTTGCATGATCATGTAGTTGACATCGTATTTGTGGCAAAGACACCTTCATAATTCTTTCATACATGTCACTCTTGATTCATTGCATATCCCGGTACCCCGCCGGAGGCATTCATGTAGAGTCATATTTTTTTCTAAGTATCGAGTTGTAATTCATAAGTTGTAAATAAATAAAAGTGTGATGATCATCATTATTAGAGCATTGTCCCAGTGAGGAAAGGATGATGGAGACTATGATTCCCCCACAAGTTAGAATGAGACTCTGGACTAAAAAAAGGCCATAAAAAAGAGAAAAGACCCAAATAAAAAAAATAAAAAAATGAGAGAATAAGAGAGAAGGGACAATGCTACTATCCTTTTACCACACTTGTGCTTCAAAGTAGCACCATGATCTTCATGATAGAGAGTCTCCTATGTTGTCACTTTCATATACTAGTGGGAATTTTACATTATAGAACTTGGCTTGTATATTCCAATGATGGGCTTCCTCAAAATGTCCTAGCTCCAAAATGACCGATTTTAACTAGAATAGCTCTAAAATGACCTACACTTCCCATTTTGTCCTTCAAAATGACATGACTACCTAGGTTAGCTAAAAAATGACCTATACATAGCTTCTTCAGTTCATTTATGACATACTTAGCATACTTAGGTCAAAAAATGGCATGATAATCTTTGTTACCTCCAAAATGACATAGAATTAGCTTATTTTCCTCGAAAATGGCATAATAACCTTACTAAACTCCAAAATGACCTAAATACCTAGCTTAGCTCTAAAATGACCTACACTTAGCATTTTTACCTAGCTTAGCTAAAAATGGCATTTTTACCTACCTTAGTTAGAAGAAGAAGATAAAAAAGAGAAGAGGAGAAAAATAAAGAGAAAAAAATTATATATATATATATATGTGAAATTCTGTGAAATTGATTGAATTTAAGAAAAAAACTGGGGCTATACAGGCACTTTGCCGTCTACTGGCAAACGACAAAGACCTTTGCCATCAGCCAGCAGATGGCAAAGCTGCCACGTGTTAGCTACCTGTGCAACCTGGGGTGCACTGGGCTTGCCTATATGGCATGCTGTGCCGTCTACTGGCAGACAACAAAGACCTTTGCATCTTTGCCGTCTGCTAGCAGACGACAAAGCATGCCACGTGTCAAGTACCTGGGGGGCATCTGGGCTGGCCTATTTGGGCACTTTGCCGTCTGCTGGCAGACGGCAAAGCATGGCGTTAACCCCTTAACAGATCTAAGCTGCCACGTTTGCCGTCCAGGCCCTTTACCGTCTGCTGGTGGACGGCAAAGATCTTTGCATCTTTGTCGTCCGCCAGCAGACGGCAAAGAGCTCTTTGACGTAGTTTGTTCTGCCGGATGTGTTGCCGTCTGCTGGCTGACGGCAAAGGCCTTTGCCATCCGCCAGGCATGCCTTTGCCATCAGCCATGGCAGACGGCAAAGTGCATGATTCCTGTAGTGACGATGAAATTGCATGAGTTGTTTTAGAAGTTCCCGATGGATCCTTTGTATTCCCAAAGTCTGACATTTACCTGATGACCATGTCAATGCTATCCCGAAGCATGTATGTGGTACTCCGATCATCAAGAAGAACATTGGAAGCGTGACGCTAATTTTTTCTTGATCAATTATCCAAACACCGTTGTATGGGTAAACCTCATAATTCCTTGCCGCTTGTCTAAGTGGTTACATACTTGGAGCCCTAACTTGTAAATCATTCTATGCCTTTCCTTGGGAAGGATATACACCTAATACTCGTGTATACACATTTTCCTTTTCATTGTTTTGTTTAAACCAGATAATCACTCTTTTCTTTTTCATTGTTTTGTTTAACCTTTCTTGTGATTTATATGAGCTAAGTAGTAATAATTCTTTGCTTATGTAAGCACCTCGGTGTACAACTCTGTCAGTAAGACCCTGTTACTACTGTTGATGACATCCCGGTAACCGTCGATAGACGAGAAGTTTGCCTATTGGTCTGCCTCGTTACTGCGAGCAGGAAAATGGTTCCCTTCGTCCCTCACCCTTGGTACCAACATTGTTGCCAACATTACTGACAGGCTATCCTTTGACATAGCGCTGCTGCTCCGGCTCCCCGACCGACCTGCTCGGTGAGCTCCTCTGGCGCGCCGCCTCCCCACGGTCGCCTGGGCGGCGATGCAACTCCTCTGCTCCACCTAAGAGACGAGGAAAAGGGGATCATGATAAGTTTTTTTTTTAGAGAAAATGATAACGAAGCGGTCGGTTGATTTCAGACCTTGTCAGTTTTTTTTTTGCGGGTAGACCTTGTCAGTTAGCGCGTGCGCTCAGCGCGAGGAAATTGTGCAGCTGCACGATTAAGTATTTGGATACTTTATTAGTAGGTAGGTAAAGAAACCCCTAAAAAAGGTAAAAGAAGGGCCTATCCCTCAGCTTAAAATTGCAGACAAAATGGCCTTCGGCCCGAGAAAATGATTGGTCCGGCCCAAGAAAATGACTGGTCCGGCCCAAGAAAATGATTGGTCCGGCCCAAGAAAATGACTGGTCCGCTCTGTCTCCCGACGCTCGATTTCCCCCCCTCGAGGGTTTCCTCCGCCGCCAGGTTGCAGCCCCTGCGTCGCCCGTACCTCTCCTACTCCCTCCGACGACCGGCGCCATCCCCGCCACCCCGCAGGAGCCGGCGAGCGCGGCCCCACGCTCCCATCTCGCCGGCACAAGCATTCATCCGTCCCGCCTCCTCCCCCTCCCGACGGCCCCGACGCGCCCATCCCGCCGGCCACCCCCTTCCTCCGCCGTCCCCAACGAGCCGATCCCGCCGGTCGCAGCTCTTCTTGCACCGCTTCCTGGTGAGCCTCTCGTCCTTCGGTTTTTGTTCTGTTCTGGTTCCTCTCCTGTACATGGAACGATGGAAGTTGGATAAGATGGATGTATGCAGATGCTTAGTACATGATTTGCGTGATGGATGGATCAATGGGGCTAGGTTTTTCGTAGATGGATGGATGAATGGACATGTAAATTATTATTTTTGGTTACTGTGAATGCTCAATGCAACTGTAAAGGGAATATGGCTTGTTTAAAAAAAATATTGTGATTACTCAATGCAACTGCCAATGGTTCTTTCTTGCTTCTGCTGTGTGCTAATTTGAATGCTATTTTTAATGTGAATGCAATCGCCAATGGTACCGTCAACACTCAGTTTTGGAATCAAAAGCTGAAAAGAACTGTGCCTGGTTCTTCTTCCAGAAACCTAGTTTTGCATCCAGCTTTTACTGCTCCACTCGCTAGCAGTTTCTTTAGTGTACCATCAAAGAAATTGTCATCTGATTCATGTCCTCATCCTCAGTTCCACCATCTTTGCTACTGATATGGCAACATTGTAACGAATTCTTCAAATTTGTGTGTCATCTGAAACAAAGCTAACTTGTTCCAATCTTTTGTGACATTTTCCGTTCTCCTTCTTTAGATGGCGTCATGCGAAACCTTGAGGGCAAGACCTCAGAGATATTTCCCACAGATTTGTCTGACATATGACCATATGGATCATATGGTGAAGTTTCATGGCCGGGTTAGTCTCCCCCTCCTTTGATTTAATCTTCATTTGTGGACATTGATTTGAATAATTGAATCTGGACTGAAGCCTGTCTTTCTATTTCTTTTTGCAGACTGGTCTCAAGAGGTCTGAAGAAGTGGAGGACTATTTTGATATTCAGTTTCTAACTGCTGAAGACGCCAACCGTGCCTTTAACCATCTCAAGGGCAAGGTACCAAACATGGAGTTCAGTTGGGCGCCGAGGAACATTATCAAAGACAAGCCACCAACTGGTATCAAGAACATTATCAAGAACATCTCGATTGCTCATAAAAAAATCTTCTTCTCATCTTGTTTTTCCATGTAGGAGTGGTGGATACTTCATTCGTCCCACCAAAATGTGATCTCGATTGCTTTAGTGAGCTGGTAAAATATTCTAAAGATCTTTCCTACCTGAGTACAACTTGCTACTTGAAGACATTTATTATCCGCTAGGTTTTCCTGCCATGTTGTATTAAGCATATGTATTATATCCATGTTTACTTACGTTAATTGTTGTAGCTAATAAAAAGATGTTTACTTTTGTGCAGCCTTCCCTGCCCATTCCTGCCAATCAGCCATTCCCCACATTCTGGAAGTTGCCGCCTCCACAGCATAAACGGAAGAGAGGTCGACAGTCTCCAGAGCCTCCACGTTCCGCAGAGCGGTATCCCCCAAGTAGTGTTCAGATGGATGAAGTCGACCCACGCCCTCCATTCACAGCGCGCTACTGGGCGCAACTTCGTCCGATATACAGTAAGTTGTCGCAAGTAATTTTAATTATCCGTTTGGTCTATATCCTCGGTACCTAACAGAATAGACGAGAAATGAGAATGTTTGAGTAAACATTTGGTACAAAAGAAAATTGAGGGGCACCCTGTAGTGAACTACAGAGCATTTACCTTGCCAAAAAGACAGTTGCATCTAGTCAGTAGGTTAGTTACTTAGTCGTGCATACTTTGAGCAAAACATCGAGTTAGTACTTTGAGCATACTCTCATTTCCAAAATTTTTATTATAACCTTCAAGGTTAACCTTCAAACCTCATTCCGGAAGTGAGTTGAGCATAGCTTATAACTTTCCCAATTCCGTGAGTGTATCCGAATTCCATAGACATGTTGAACATAGCTTATAACCTTCAAGCCTGAGTCCAAAAGTGAGTTGGGAAGGTTATAAGCTATGTTCAACATGTGTTTGCCTTAGTCGTGCATACTTTGAGCACCTGATGGAATTGCAAGCCTTGTCACCATGTAAAATCATGATATTTGATCAATGCTGAATCCTACAAGCTAAGTTAACCGGATACTTCTGGAAACTGCCGTATCAGGCATATCGGAAACTCGGATACGTTTTGATACTTCTCAAAACGTATCGGACATGTATCTCCCTATTTTCTGTTTTTCAAATAAATAAATAAAATTCGGATACTTTGGGATACCTGTGGGATACCTCATGGGCATGTGAAAAGCCTATCTATCCATACCCACGACAGCCACCTCCCTTTTCTCGCCTCATTCTTCCCCACCTCCAGTGCCCAAATGTGACCGATCCTACTCTTCGGCAGCTTCAAATAGAAGTTGCAGCAGCTGAAGGGAACTAGGATCATACTAATGGTGCATTTTCCATGCTTCTATCACCTTATTAGTATTCTTAAGCTGTCATTTTCATATAATCATTATTTCCTATATTTTTTTCAAACCGGGTTCAGGCACAACACATCATGTCAAAACCGGGATTTGACCGAGGAATACCACTAAGAGGGAGTAACTATACCTGGTCTTAAAGAGTTGAGGGACGAAGGTTACACCAACAAAAAGTTTAGGCACAAAAGCCACACTTCGCGATTAGTTGAGGGACGAAAAATGCACTTTTCTCTAATTCTTTTTCTGGTGCTCTTTATATTACCTTGACAGTTCACTTGATTTATCAAAAATGAATAGATTGGAAGGTTCTCAACAAAAATAGACCCAGAATGAACACATTAAAAAGCTAACAAAAAATGTATTGGCTAGTTCACTTGATTTATCGGGCCGAAATATATACACGTAGCTAGGTTGTCTTAATCGTGCAATGTTAATTAGGTGCAATACCACGTAACTTATAATAGCCGGACATCCCGCATCATGGGACCACATGAAGAGCACAGATGAATGGTAAATAATTCGAATCTAATGTCAAGTCACGAGAGTAGGCTTTCCATCAACCACTTTCTCTTGAAGCTGAGCTGAATCTGACACCAGTTGGCCGGAGAGCCTGGCTGTGTCTATCAGATAAACAAGCAACTGCCAAAATGCGTTGTTAGTTGTCCAAATCTTCATTGGTTAAATGTCTTCCGATCTTCCGATTACTTCTTAAAAAACTCGATGGTTTAACTAACCTGAAAAAAATTGGACAAGGGCGATGATGGCATGGATCTGATTACGCTGACTAATTAACTTAACCATTTCGCAATTTTTCTTAACTTAACCAAAGTGCGCGTGTTATTCTAAAAGCAAGTACTATAACAAATGAATTGAACCCGTTTGCTTATTTAAACTTTGAATCGCAAATTTAAAACAATCTTAATTTTCTAAGGCTATGAAAAGGCAGGGTCTGGGCAGGGGAGACCCTGATCTGCCTCTGCCGGCCGCCACCGCAGAAACCCAGGGCTGGTGAGGAGCCACTCCTGCAGCGCGTGCCAAGGGCCAGGCGCCGCTGCTCGCTCGACGATCCTGACGGCGACGCCCGCAGGAGTCAGAATCGGGGTCAGTAGAACACGAGAGGAGCATTTCCTGCTTTCTCCTGCACATTTTAGGTTTTTAGTATCTGAGGGTGATGCAGCTATCACAATGAAGTGACAGATGTGGCACAGAAATCTTGCTCGCTGTCCTGATTAGGTGTTATCCTTTCCCTTTTTAATCACACTGACCCAACTCTTTTGGCCTAATTAGGAGACCGACTGGCTGCAGGCTTGTCCGTTTGTGGCCATATATGAATATTAATGCAAGTGTCACGTAATCTAATTGCCAAGTGTTGTACGGATGAGCCCCTAAAAAAAGTGTTGTATGGATGAGTACGTGAGAAGATACAAGCAATCAATGATTTTTTTTGTCTTATATAATCATGGGGATAAAAACGTCGTCCATCGATCTGCATGGGCTTACGTGAACCTCACACCAACATGATAGATCGTCATAATTATATCATATGCTCCGGAAAAGGGAACATCCTTTATCATCATGCCTATGATGCGTGTGATGGGTCAATTTGTGATGTCTCTGCAGTTATACATAATAACTAGCAGGCAGAGACGCAGCAACACGCCGCGCCTGTCAGGAAGCCTGAGATTGTCTTTGTTATTTTCTTTGATGGAAGAAAATTTAAATAGTTTGCTCAGAATACAGTTGACTGTGTGGAAGTTTTTGATCAAAACAGTTCATTTCAATGCAAACTTCAGTACAACATTTTTCGGACAGAATTGATGTAAACCCAAATAAATCTCTATCCAAAGCCCTAACTTTTGCTTTGCAACATCAATCGCTGGAATAAACTTTCCAGCCACCTACACAGACACAAAGGAAGCTGCTAGCCTAAGCAGTACACACAGTGCTAAATTCTGAAGCTTATACTCCACATCCACAGTAACCTTCTTCGATTCTATTTAGTACCACGAATGCACCTAAGGTAAAACATAGGATAAGGTGAACTTGTAACCTGCAGGTACTCCGAACATGGATCACTGTTCTTAAAAAAAATTAATGCGAGAGCCTCAGAACACACACATAGGACTACATGTAAAGAAGATTGCCAATTAGAGTGAACAAATCTACTGGCCTGGTGCATGCTATTGGCTAACACCTACTTGGGATCGACGAATAGCAGTCTAGACTTATACGTCATGCAATTTCTGAATAAGTAGGAGGATAATCTCAAATGATTCAATTGAAGCTTTGATCACAAAAAGAACAAAAGATAACTTATGTTCATAGTTCTGCGATCATTAGGGCTACCATATGCTGAACTCAGACATATCAAACATATGTAATATCTGTAAGCTTGAAATTTATGTCGCTTATATGTTGTGGACGCTTTGGCATTTACAGAATAAAGGTGAGGGCAACACCCATTCTTAGATCATGGCATTGGCATAGCTGCAAGATATCAACAAATCAGAAGGGATATCGATAGAAAATATGGACTTAACACAACCCTTTTTCCAAAAAATAGAAATATGAAGACTTGACAGAAATTACCTACTCTGACCAATGGTAATGTGACGGCCACTGTAGTTTGTGAATATAGAATGTTGCAAGAACATATAATGCTAGAAAAAGATTATAACATCGGAACTGCATCACTGTGTACAGGAAGAAACTGGCAACCATCTATCTAGCAAGCAGACTACCAAGTGGGGTATTTGCAAGACACATAGAAAAAAAATACTGTCAGCCAGCAAATGAATGCGAGCAGAACTCCAGAAATACATATCCAGACCCTACGTTATATAGCTAGTGCCTTTCAGGGAGGCAGCTTCGGTGACTTAACTGCATTTGCCTTTGAGTGTGACATGTGGGCCAGTCACCTGTGGGGTCCACGTGTCATGCACTCAAAGGCATGTGCAGTGAGACACTGAAGCTCAATCCCTTTTTTAGTCAGTGCCGCAAATGTTGATAAGAAATAGTTTTAGTGTACGGACAACTGTAAAGGGATTGGCGTTCACAGGCTAGCTAGCTAGTGACAATGAACTAGCTGAAAGGCCTTGAGAAGCTGTGGTCAGCAGGGCCATTTAGTGCCGATCCATTAGCTTTCTATGTTTTAGGGGATAAGGGAGGACAGTACGGGCGACACCATATATACAGTAATTATTACTAACCAGTTCTGCTTTGCAACAATCTCCATGCTGTGATGCGCCGACCGATGGATGAATGATTTAGAAGCTGTAACTATAGCACTAGTCAGCGCGCACCGGCGTCTTGGCCCTTTTTTTTTCCTCGAATACACACGAGCGTGCGCATCATATATTAAAGCGGAGAGCGGGGAGAAGAGCCCCTCTATATGATTTATGTTGCATTGACATTCACACCTTCACATGGCCCCTGTTTTTCAGTTTCTTAGTGCCTTTTGATCTGGACCAGTTGATCCCAACCTTGTTACTCTCTACTCTTCTTAACATCAATGAAGCCAGTGTACACTAGATCTTTAAAAAAAAAAACTGTAGCACTATTCAGCATCTGTAGTTAGTCCATTAGCATCCTATCCTGTAGGGGCGAGACGACAGTAATAATTAACCTGGTTTGAAATAGTCTACTGTCTGGATATCTCCACCATCTGTTTTTTTTTTTTGAGAAATATCTCCAGCATCTGTAATGTGTAATCCTGACCCTTTTGCAGGTACCAACATATGAGTGAGTGGCTAGGAGGGTGCCGATGGACATGATTTAGTAGCTGTACTAATCATGATTTCTCTTGATATGGGGGCACCCGTTCCAAGCATTCATTTTTTTTTTTGGTAGGACAGGGATTTGGATGGAACCTCTGGTTAGCCTAGAAGACAGAACAAAAGTTTTTGCTGAGCAAACTATGTGCATTGGATCCACGTGATGCTCATTCTTCCACAAGAACCCCAAGTGAACTTTTTGTAGGCCAAAGCTGGATGACAAAGGTCGAAGGAACATATGTCATTTTTTTTGAGAATCACACAAACCTGATCAAACAGGCTGGGTACAATCTTTACTCAGAGTCTCTCTAAGCTCATTTGGCACATCCGCCAACTTAAAAAGTCTGCCCAGTCTAGATGCACGAGCAGCCAGGTCATTGGCCAGCTTGTTTTGGTTCCTCTTCACGTAGGCACTCTTGTGAGAACTGAAAATGTTCAATGTTGAGTTGATGTTAGCTATGATTGGAAAGAGGCTTGATTGATTGGCAGCACCTGGGTTGATCGCCTTGACCAAGGTCATGTAATCGAGCTCCACCTGAATTGGTCCATTATAATATTTCGTCGACGCTTGCAACCCATGCGGCAAAGCTCTTTTTTTTTTTTTGAGAATCACCCATGCAGCAAAGCTAGTCCTTCAGCCTCTTCCTCAGCCGCACATTGGCTCAATCTGCATCCCATCGAGAAGAACGGCACACCATGACAGTTTCTGACAACAGCACCACACGCACTCGCCCGGCACTACTTCCTGAGCAGCCCCTGCTTCTTCCTCATATTTCAGCCAGAAGCCGACTGATCCCGAAGGAACAATGCACGCCGTAGCATGACTAGATGCCATTTTAAAGCCTGCTGCCTACATATGTGATAATAAATAGCTGAAACAGAAAACGTCTGGGTCTGGCCCCTCTCGCGTAACGCGAGAGACCTCCTATTTGACGCGCGCAGGCGTCAAACAGCTGTGCCTTCGCTGAAGGAAGATGGTAATGGGCCGGCCCATACGCATAAGCTCATCACAACTAGTATTTTTCCCTTTTCTTTCTGCGTTTTATTGGAACTTTCTGGATATTCTTTATGGTAATAAAATAAAGTATAAATTCATATTTTAAAAATATACTGTATTTTCAACACTAAAGAAATATGAATATATATGCTGAATTTTTTAATACACATTGAACATTTTGGAAAATACGTTAAACAAATATTGGAAACACATTGAACATTTTTGTTGATATACATTGAACAAATTTCGGACGCACATTGAACATATTTCAAAAATATGTTGAACAGAACAAATTTTGCAACACACAATAAACATTTTTGTAGATATACATTGAACAAATGTCGGATACACATTGAACATTTTGCAAAGCTATGTTGAACAAATTCTTAAATATATGCTGAATTTTTTAATGCATGGTGAACTTTGTATATAAATACAAAATGAACTTTCTATAATACACAAAAAAATGGAAGAAAAAGGAAAATAAAAGAATTAGAAACTGAAACAGAAAAAACAAAAAGCAAAAAAAGAAGAAGAAGAAGCAGCCTTGCGATGTGGGCCGGCCCAAGCTGGGGCGACGGGAAGATGAGCTTCAGCGAAGCTGGGTCGTTTTGACGCGTACACGCATCAAATAGGGATTGCGGTCGCGCCCCGCCGCCCGTGTGCGTCCAATCGTCGCGGTTTCGCTGAAGCGACGCGCACACGGGCCGGCCCAATTATCACGTGGTGAGGGAAAATTCAAATAAAAAAAGTGCATGAGTGGGATCGAACCCCAACCACATGCTTGCTTTTTACGCGGCTAGCCAGCCGAGCTAGCGAGCTCAAATGTATATAAAAGCAACGCCAAGCCTAAAATAGAAAGTACAACTGCAAATCCTTTAAAAAAAACATCCAACATTACTTTAATATACGTAGAACAAATATAAAAATACAATGAATATTTTTGTAAAAAAATACTGAACAAATTTAAAATACACAAATGAACATTTTATAGTATACGTTGAAAAATTTCTTAATATTCGATGAATAAAATTTAAATACACAATCACCATTTTATAATATGCATTGCACAATTTAATAATATACGATGAACATTTTTCAATACACCATGAACAAATTTTGCCAAGACCCATCCAACACCAGCAGACCATCACTGTCCCTCGTGACGCTCCCTCGTTCCCCTCCGCGGCGTCTATTTCTCGCATTAAGCGAGTCAAGAGGAAACTCTTGTGTCGAGAGCTACAGTGTCAGGCTGGCCCAATTCGCGGTGCACAGTTAAAGAAAAAGGGAAGGGAAAAGGGGTGGACGAGGGATCTTTCCCTCGAGATCTGAGAAGAAACGAGCGATGCTAGCCACCACGCCACACAACTATTCGTGTTTATTAAAGGGGCCGCGACGTACTTCAACAGAGACAAGCGTTTTTTTTCTGTTTTCTTTTGTTTCTTTTCTTTAATTTTCTCCATTTTTTCTTTGTTTATTCATTTTTTCATTTCCTTTTTCCTTTGGTTTTCACAGTTTTTTTGTTTTTCCTTTTTGTTTTTTGACAAGGTTTTCTTCATATTTGTTTGGTTTTTCTTTTTCTTCTCCATTTTTGTATGGTTTTCTTTTTCATCACCATTTCTTTGTTTTTATTTTGTTTTCTATTATGTTTGTTTTTGTTTTCACTCTACATTTTTGTATATGTCAAAAGCAATTTTTTTTATAATAAGTGATCAACAATTTTTATATACACGTTCGACATTGTCCGAACGCCTATTCAACATTTTTCAGATACTTGTTCAACAGTTTAATACTTATTCAATATTTTTTCAAATGCTTGTTCAAATTTTTTCAAATACTTGTTCGACATTTATTAATACTTATTCAACATTTTTCAATTACTTGTTCAATATTTTTAATACTTATTCTACATTTTCAAATACTTGTTCAACATTTTTCAAATACCCGTACAACATTTTTTCAAATACTCGTTCAACATTTTTTTATAATTATTCTACATTTTCAAATACTTGTTGAACATTTTTCAAATACTTGTTCAATACTTTTCAAATACTCGTTGAACAGTTTTTTAATACCTGTTCACCATTTTTTAAATACTTGTTCACCATTTTTTCAAATGTTTTTTGAAGAGCATTTTTTGTAATATATATTTGTAGAATATTTTATATAAATAAAAGTACAAAATTAAAGCAAAACACGAGAACAGAAAACAGGAAAAAAATAGGCCTTTTTCTCCCGCGCGGCTGGGCCGGCCCATCTGGGCTCCCACGCCGTGAGGCGTCACCACATGCTCGGTTAAAGCGAGAAATAGGGGTGCCCCTAGAAAGTCGCCCAAAGCTGGGCAACCTGCCAAGAAACTGGCCTAACTTGGCATTTTTTGAAATTCGACCAGTTTTGCCATTTTTTATCTAAACGTGGGCTATTTCTTGGCGGATCACTGGTGTGCCTGTCTGTTTTGCCAGAAACTAGGATGTCTGCGGGCGTGGGCTTTGGTTGAGCCTTGCGTCGTTTGGTTTCAGTGGGAAGTATGCTAGGTACGTATGTCACGTGACCCCTCTCTATAGAGCTTATTGTGAGATCTAAGCTTTCCCCTCTTGCTAGGGTTTCAACTCCTCCCGACGGCACCTGGCGATGATGTGGAGACTCCAATCCCCTGCTTTCTCCGATCGCCGCTGGTTGCTAGGGTCGCCAGACTCTTGGCCGGTGCGATCTAGGGGAAGAGCTAGGGTTATCCCGTCCGCGGAAACCTGAAGAAAATATGCCCTAGAGGCAATAATAAAGTTGTTATTTTATATTTCCTTATTCATGATAAATGTTTATTATTCATGCTAGAATTGTATTAATCGAAAACTTAAATACATGTGTGAATACATAAACAAACACTGTGTCCCTAGTGAGCCTCTACTTGACAAGCTCGTTGATCAAAAATATGTTGAACAGAACAAATTTTGGAACACACATTAAACATTTTTGTAGATATAAATTGAACATTTTGCAAAGATATGTTGAACAAATTCTTAAATATATGCTGAATTTTTTTAATGCATGGTGAACTTTGTATATAAATACAAAATGAACTTTCTATAATACACAAAAAATGGAAGAAAAAGGAAAAAAGGAAAAGAAAAGAATTAGAAACTGAAACAGAAAAAACAAAAAGCAAAAAAACAAAAAGAAGCAGCCTTGCGACGTGGGCCGGCCCAAGCTGGGGCGACGGGAAGATGAGCTTCAGCGAAGCTGGGTCATTTTGACGCCATTTCCTATTTAGCGCTGCAGGCGCCCGTTAATGTGTATTCTGCTAACGGGCCTGTAGCCGCTTTAGATGGGCTTGGCCCATTTCGCTCGCTTCGCTATCGTTCGCTTATACAAATCGCAAAACTTCCGCGAGAGCTGGGAAACGAACCATTTAGCTGGACTTCCTGGTTAACAGCGCACTGTGCTAACCATCCCGCAACAGTAACTTCATGCCCACAATTCCATCACTTGTTTGCCTTATCATCTTTTTCTTTCACTTTTTCTAGTTTTTGTTTTTCATTTTTCTGGTTATTTTTTTCCTTCTTCCCCGTTCGATGATCTTTCTCAAATCCATCCACATTTTTTAAAACTGATGAACTTTTTTCTAATTACGAGAACTTTTGTCACATTTGACTTTTGTTTTTTCAAATTTGATGAACTTTTTCCAAATCCGATGAACTAATTTGATGAACTTTTTTCAAGATTGACGATTTCTTCATTCAAATTTGTGAACTTTTTTTTAAAATCGACGAACCTTTTACAAAACTGATGAACTTTTTTTGAAAACAATGAACTTTTAAACTTTTTCATAAAGTTTTTCCAAAATTGGTGAAATTTTCTTCAAAAATGATGAGCTATTTCTCAAAATCGATGAACTTTTTTTAAGTTTGTGAACTTTTATCTCAAAATCGATGAACTTTTTTTAAGCACCAAAGGATGAGGTTTCTTTCCCGTCCTACAAATTGAAACCGTTCTAGCTTGATAGAACTTTTATCTCAAAATCGATGA